>NW_009716448.1:25639-43075 GCF_000703405.1 Apaloderma vittatum
CAGTACTGAGCAAGAGAGAAATAACCGAGGAAGATCTTAAAGGGATTGAAAACGGAAATTAATTTGCAATGTAGAAGGGGGAACTGGTGGAGGAATTCTCAGTGTCTTCTAAAATAACCTTGTAAAATAGGACTTTTTCTTGATTGGTAATCAATATTTAAGTGTATGAGTTCCACAGAAAATGTTTAAATTGCATTTGACTGCAGTAAAGCGATTAACAAAGTTAGGAAGTTATTTGATAAATAGCTGTTTCTACAGATGTACACTGGCAACTGTACTCTTTTTTAAATTACTACTTTCATTGACATGAGAGTAATAACTCTTTTAATAAGGAATGAGAGGCTTGAGTCCACATTTTTATGCTTTCAGTACCTCCCTCATTCATCATGCCTATTCAGCAGGTTGAAAGTAAAAATTAATAAAATCAAGTAAAGACCTTCGGATTAAGCCTTTCATCTTTTAGGTTACATTTTAAGACCTCCACCCCCCAAAACGGGGAGGGGACTGCTAGACACAACAGCCCGAGCTCAAACAAATTTGTACGCGACGGCAGCCAGGGACCTCTTACGTGCAGTGAACTGGTGGTATTTGAAGTAGACTGGCTGTGGGACCTGCTTTAGCTCTGTTGTGACACCAGGTGGATCCCTATAAGCAGAAAAGTCCTAGAAAGTTGTACTTTCCTGATATACTAACACAATAGCTAGCTTTTCTGAGTATTACTTTTAAATAAACTGTTATTTTAGGAGCGATCACTCTGGGCAGTGAGACTGTAAATCTGTTCAACAAAATCATTTTCTCTTGAACGCTTCAGTCCAGACTTTTTCCCTCACTGATGGGTAAACGATGCCTGTTTATTTGATGTCTTCATATGTTTTCAGAGCTGAATTTAAGTATGGTTTTACCTAATTGTATTATAGGTGTTCTTCTGCATTCTTTGAGGAAGAGAGATCAGCACTAAAACAGAAACGGCAGAAAATAAGACTTTTGCAGCAGCGGAAAGTTGCAGATATTTCACAGTTCAAAGATCTTCCAGAAGAAATTCCATTACCGCTTGTAATAGGAACAAAAGTTACAGGTAGCTTCTTAAAGACAAACAAACAAAAGAATATCCAAGTGTTTTTCAAAGATTTTAGTAAACAGTAGTATACTTAGTGCACATAGTTAAGTTGAAACCAGCAAAAATTGTATATTTTTATTGTTAACTCACTGAGGTGGTTGTGAGGATTAGCCAGTATTTTTAAAACAGTGATATGGTTTTGAGATACAAGCTTATTATGGTTTAGTATTTCTGCTGTTCAAATCGCAGATTTTTTTTTTTTTTTCTGGTATATCTAACAAATTTTGGAGAGAGAGAGAGAGAGAGAGAGAGAGAGATGCTTAAATGCAAAAAGTTGAGTGCTGTCTTAAAGTTTAAAATCTAACCTAATATAAGATTTTAGCTTCATTTTTCCATAAAAACAGATGTGCAATGATATTGCAACGTAGTTGGACATGTATACTGAATTTGACATTGCTTTACTGAAAAAACTTACACATAGCTGAGAAAGACATACTGCTAAAAACATTCCACAAGTTTTGTCTGATTTCATCAAAACTTGAATTCCTCCATCCTGTTTCTGGCCCAGATGTTTTCCACTCTAAGCATGATATCTCCCACTCAAGCCACTGCTGTTCATTGATTTTTGTGCTCTTCAGCACCACTGCCCATGATTTTTGCTGAAGAGCAGGCATGTACAGCACTGCCTCTCCTCGCTCTCATGGGGCTGTATCCTTGAGCTGCATTTCTCATTGTCTTTTGCTAAATATGCAGTCGTCAGTGGAAGTGATCAAAGAGAAATGGTGTGCAATATCATCTGGAAATTGACTTTTACCTGCAAAATCTGTCTTTCAGGAGGTATTGAGTATTAGAGAGTCTTCTATTTAGACAAAAGTGTAGCGCTGAGGGTTAGATTTGGGAAATACTTGACTTGCAAACGTAAATTTGACAAAAAAATTGGATAGCGTTTCTGTTGCATACAAGTATTTTTCTGGGGTTAGGGTGGTTTGTTTTTTTTTTTGTGATTTAAACTGGAGATTTTAAATGCACATACAAAAGCTTAATTGCAAAAGATGTAATAAGTCTACTGGTTGTTTGTTCTTTTTTTTCTTTTTTTTTAAGCACGTTTGCGAGGTGTCCACGATGGACTATTCACTGGACAAATAGATGCTGTAGACACTCTTAATGCCACATACAGAGTGACTTTTGACAGGGCAGGTCTTGGAACACACACAGTCCCAGATTATGAAGTTCTTGTAAGTATTAATGACACATTCTTAAAATAGCTGTCATAAAAAATAATATTAAAAAAAGTCTACAGTTGTATGCTTTAATTGAAAAGAAAAAAATGTAAAATACTACATCTAGGTGGTATAGTCATAAACCAGAGACAAGCATAAGATATGCATGGGAAAGACCAGAAGAATGAGCTTCTACTGTTTATGGTTTTATAGAACAGGATAGCCCTCTGATAAAAACATAATGGCTCAGGCTGAAATAATGTAATAAACCTACTATTATAATAGCCTGAGCTTAATATGTATAAATATAATGACTGGTGTAAGATCTGAAAGAAAATTCGGCTGTGGGATCCTGGCAGGATTTGCAGAATGTATTCAAGAAAATCTGGCCTTTTGTAATTTGCCAAAGTCTGGAAAGGCCTATGCTAGTTGCAAGCAAGTATCGTGAGTTGATTGAATCTCATTTTGAAACTTCTTATGGTGCTGAAGCTACCTGTAGGGATGTTGCTTTGCTAAACAGTTTGGGATTATTTCCCAGCTCATAGGCTTTTGTACCAATTTATGAGCTCCAGGAGTTGTTCCTGCTAACCAGCATGACCCAGACTGCAAGTTTTTCAGAGGAGCTCACATCCTTTTCTATTGTGTGTAGTGATGAATCTATTAAGGGCCCATAGTTTGACCAGCTTCTGTTATGATCTGAGTTGGAGCCTCTGCTGAAACCCTGTTCAATCATGATCTGTCGGCAACTTGCCAGTACAAATCTTGGAAATATTCTTGCAGGTTTTGTTTGATGTGATGCTATAATACTTTGAAAACTCCAGCACGGAAATACGATTTTGAAGCTCCTGCTAGCCCAAAAGCAAAATGTTGGTCTTTAAGTTTGTTGGGCTGGGTTGTGGGTGGTCATGGCTAAGTGCAGATTCTAGAAATAAATTATGTATTTCATAAAGTGTGTAAAATTAATTAATCTGACAGCTGAAGTATATCCTTCCTTTTCCTGCCTTGCAGAGTAATGAGCCTCCTGAAACCATGCCAATTGCTGCCTTTGGACAGAAACAGCGGCCTTCAAGGTTCTTTATGACCCCTCCCCGATTGCATTATACACCTTCACTCCAGTCTCCAATTACAGTAAGTTACTTTTTTTCATGTGATATTAATCACTGAAATATTTTCTCATACATGTTGAAGCTGTTACCTTAAAACAGTTTTTGAAATTAGTTTTCTGAGGTTGTTCAGCAAGATAAAAATTTTAGCAAGTCCCTACAAAATAAGCTATTAAATTAAATGTTCTTTCTTGTATAGGACAATGATCCTTTATTAGGACAGCCTTCATGCAAGAACAAAATTTCAGGCATGGAAAGTGAAACACTAGGAGGCTTCCCAGTAGAATTCCTCATTCAAGTGGTAAGTGTTAACTGCACCTCTTAATTGTGTTGTGTGTTGTCCTTTTGTGTTTATTCTGACAATTATTCTGCAGTTAAGTGACCTTCTGTTGATTTATGACAGATATGGTGATACTCAAATGAACTTTTGACAAGATGATAATAACACTTGGTTTTATTTCTTACCCTTGCCCCTTCTTATTTTTTTTCGCTTGCTCATAAGCTTTGAAATATGCTTCTCTTCAGACCTCAGGAGGGCCTTATGTCTCCAAAAGTGTGTCTTGCTTTTCCTAGCTCTACCACTTGGTCTAAATATAAGGTATTATTCCTACCTGCAAACTTTGTACTGTGTTAAGACTTTTCTTGATTTTATTTAAAATGTGCTTCCATTAGGCACGGAACATTTGCCCGTGTGCCTTATCATATGTTCTGTAACATTGTATTTTATGTTTATGTAATGTCCTACCCTCGTGGAGAAGAAACACTCTTTTTCCTAGGAGCAAACATTTTTATAGATAAGAAAACTATTTTTGTCTTCATCTTTATGAAATAATTCCTCAGTGATTTTTGTACACCAGTTCAGAAGAGCACAGACAAGTAACATTAGGAAGCTGAGATTCACTGAATATCAAAATTCAGCAAGTTCCTCTTCAAGATGATGGAAGAACGTAATTGCTCATGTTGGCTTAGCTCATGCTCATCTGTGATTGAATTCTTTAACAATGAAACGTGTTTTGAACATGGTGAAGGAGACTGGAATGATCTGTGTTTAAAATATTAAGAACTAAGAAATTAGATTGCTAAACGATTCTCAAATTTTGAAGTGTATGTAATTGGTCAGAAGAATCAAGTGTCTGTAGCTCATGCAAGACACGAATGTTTTGGCCATTCAATGCAATGAATTTTATGTGACAGGATGATCTCTTCAGTTTTTTAGGAGAAACTTAGTCTATGAAGACAAATTTGAAAAAGGTGGCTTGGCATCTAACTTTAGCTAAGAAAATTTAAAATAGATGTAGTTGTTCTAAGAGTATGTTTAAAAGAAAATAAATACACAAAATATACAGTCTTTGTTTATGCTGCTAAACTGTGTCCACGGCTGTCCTCCTCCTTGAGTCGCTGAGTATGACCAATGAAACTGGGTAACAGAGATGTACACTCTATGTACTTGTAAAGCTCAATAAAGTTAATCTGTTTATTATATTGTTCCTGCATTTTAAATCTGAAAATGTGTGATTTCTGAGTCACATTTGTTGGTATGTTATTATTAGGTATAAGGAAGGTATAAGGATGTATAGGCTTCTTGCTTATATTACAAATGGTGGCATTTTACAAAGATAGAGCATGAATTTTTCTTTTGTTGATTGAAGATTGTCAAAATATTTTGAACAAAATCAGGCCACAGATATTTGGCATTTGTTTATGTGAGCAACTTAATATTTTATCTAGGTTTTTGATAAAGAAACCCAAGGCTTAAAAAAGCATTTATTGAAGGACTGTGCATTATTTTAAAGCCTAGCATCTTAAGCATTTTAAGCACCAACTTTTTTTATTAGAAGTTTAAGGATTTGTTGTGAAATATGAGACTAGTGAATACTGGTTATTGATTGCACTGCATTCTTCAGTCCAGATGTATTTTTATGTTCAAGGTGACCATTGAAGATATTCTAGCCTTTCTTATACACTGATACAGTAAAAAGGTCAAAGCCTTCATTCTGACTTAATGGTAATTTAGGAAGTAAATGATCAGAGAATACTTGATTCAAAGAAAACTTTCTGGACAACTATGAACTATTGCCAGGCAATTATTTCTCATACCATGAATAAACAATTGCACAGGAAAACTTTATTTTGGACAAAACAGAAAAAGTGCAGTACACCTCGAATAAGGTTTCAACTCAGCCCCTTAGTTCTCTTGTACAGGTTCTGAAATGAGTTTGGAACAAAAGGAAGTATCGCCAAAATGAAGTGCAGGCACTAACAAATAAATGTTAGGGATGTTCTCTTTAAGTGTAACTGCAGTTATGCAGTTGAAAGCAAACATTGAGACTCATAAAAGCTATTTTAACTGTAGTTCTACACTGGTGAGTGTTAGTTTTTCTAAATTATTATAATTCTTTCTGTGTTTATATTCTGACAACAGAGATTAGCTTTGCTTTCTTGAGTTTACTGTAGACACATGTGTGTATTAAGAGAAGACTCTCTTGAAAATTAACATAATATTAAGAACATCAGCAATAAACAAGTAGTAGGTTAAAAGTATCTCTTGTGTTTACATGTAATACGTAATATATCCTTAAATATTTCATAGACCATACTACAGGTCAAAATCAATAGATTACAGTCTTATCTTCTGGTCAGTATTAAAATTTGGAGGATGTTTTTCAAAGCACCCAGCTACAGGTTTTCTTTTCTTTCTCCTTCCCCATGCCCCTGCCCCCTTCTTTTTTTTTTTTTTTTGTTTTGGGTTAAAAAAGAAGACATTGGGAAGGAGACAATCCAGGATAGAGCAATTGTTGGCAGGGTCCGTGCGTGTCCAGTAGAGGGAGTGTGTTAATACAGCACGGTCAGAAAAAGGGACTGGCTGACTTCCTGATTGCTGTGGAGTAGGGAGGGATTTTTCTCAACTTAAGTGCAGGAGGATAAATCTGAAAATTGTTATTATTTTTGGCTCTGGAAAATATTCCATAGTAAGTTATTGCATGCTTCCCTTTCAAATACTCTTTTGACTAAAAAATTAAATCTGAAGTACAAATCTAAACATATTGGTTGGGTTGTCACTTTATCTCTCTTAATGTGGAAAAGCGTTGCTAAACTTGTTCCTAGTTTAATAAGGACAGTAAATTGCAATGATAAACAAGGATGAGTAATGCTGAAAATAGAGCTGTTAGTCAAAATTTCTCAAGGAAAATAGGGCTGAATCAAGTGAAAGCATTTACTGATGACACTGTTAAATGAAAATGGAAGTTTATTAAATATAAAATGTACCAGTGGAGAAAATTGGTAGACATCATAGATAAAGTGGAAGGTCAGAGCTTCTTGTAGATAGAGTCATTATCTTGATCACTGAAGTGTATCTGTGATAAGATGAATAAAACATAAAATACAAGCTCATGAACTGGAGAACTAGGGCCCTGCATCCTAGAATGTGTTTGGACATGAAAGGAGAAGCTGAGGACCAAGTACCTTGCAAGTTTTGGGGACACATAATATATTCTGCATTAAGCTAGGGACTCACAAGCTTCATGAAGGAGCTAGACTTGGCCGTGTTAGGCAGTTGCCGGATGGTGAAGACAGCAAAGCTCGATCAGTAAATTTTTGGCAGCAGCAGCTGATGGTGTACAGCTCTTCCCTTCCTCCCAGGTATTTTTTTGCTAACATGAGCATTTGCATGGTGTGTTAGAAACTAGACCAGAGATGTAATCCAGCTGAGAAGTAACAATTTTAAGCCTTTTTTTTTTTTTCCCCTTGCCTTTTCTGAATTTATCGTTTTGTCATTGTGGGTTCCCTAATAGGGTTCTTCATGTAGCTGCGAAAATGCAAGTGCTGGCTCAGTATTGGCATTGAGGGAACAGCACAATGAGCAGCTAGAATTTGAAAAGTAGTAACCTATGTAGTATTGCTTCTGCGTTTCTGACCATGACGTCATCTGCTCATAAAATGCATCTGGAAAAGTATTTATGGTACAAATAGAGATGTATTGATGCTGCTTTACAGGCCTAGTTTGCAGGTCTGTCATTTGGAATATTGGTACAGACTTCTTGTTGCTCACATTCAGGAAAGATGACACTGAGTGGAAAAAATGATACAGAAAGGGCTGCAAAAGTTTAGGAGATGAAGAGCCTTTCGGGAGAGAGGGAACTGGAAAGGCTTTGGGTTGTGGTTAGTCTAGTGGAAGAAGGGTGGAGAAGAGATGCTTTTACCGTCTCTGAATAAAGAGAGATAAATACAAGGAGGGAGAACCAATATTTAGCTGAAAAGTCGCTTTGGCAGAACAAATGACTATGAAGTGTACAAGAATGCATTTAACATGGAAATTCCAGGAAGATTCATAATTAGCTGAAAGAGATCCTGGAACAATTCTGCATTAGGATTTGTGAGGGCAAGAAAGGTGGCTGTGTTAAGACTGAGCTTGAAAATCAACAAAGGGGATTATATGTGAGCAATTGTACGCTGAACTGGGAGTACCTCTTTCTCCCAGTCCCATGTGCCGCTACGAGGATGCTGGTAACCCCTCTGAAATTTGTAAAAGCTGGAATCTTGACTCTGTTTACATCAGTAATAAAACTGTTGCTGATTGTAGCAAAGTTAGGATTTCTGTCGGGGCCCTAGAGAATATGAATGGTTTTAGGAGAGATTTGTGTGCTGAGAGCATTCCCAGCGATTTCCACTTCAGCCCGCTAGGTCCCGAGGGCAGCAGAAACAGGGTATTCCCATTACGAAAGGGAGTAATGGAAAGCTCAGGGTTGTTTTGTGTAAACCAGATCCAATCTCTACACCAGGTTTTACTGTAGGAGCTTACACAAAGGGCTGGTGCTGAGTTGAGGGCCCAGCTGAGAACTGTGAAAAAAGGTTTGTTAAGGTGAGTGGTAGTAATTGCATTACATGGTGATAACGCCCTTTGCTTTCCTTCAGTCTGTAAAAAAAAGAAGATTCATGATTCTTCAGCCTCTATCTGGCCATAAATTATATTAGTCTTCCTACAGGGAATTTCATCTGATGGATTTTAGCCTTCTCCATTCTAGGGCACTTGAAGACGCTTTAAAAATCTTTGAAAAATCTGTTATTTAATTAATTTTCCTTTCTCCATCTGAAGTTGGTGAACAACTGAGAAATATCGTTTAAAATTATGAAAGAAACATATTTTATTATCTTGAATTTCTGTGGTATTTCAAAACGGCTTAAGGACCTAATCATTCTAAAACTAATTCCTTTGTTTTAGACCAAATTATCGAAAATCCTTATGATCAAGAAGGAACACATCAAACAGTTAAGAGAGATGAATACAGAAGCAGAAAAGCTGGTGAGAATACTTTCAGTTCTTACAACAGGATGTGCTTTAACAGCAATGCAAATAGAATACAATTAAAACTAGAGTCTAGATAAAAAAAAATCTATGTTTTATCACTTTGTATAATGTGAAAGTTTTGTTATTTTTTAAAGACAAGTCAGAGGTATCAGTTGTTTCAAATATGATTCTTCTTTGAAAGCATTATGGCTTGGAAACTGATTAATGTTGACATTGGGATAGCATGTGTCAGTTGACGTGTAAGGAAATACTGTGTACTTTGAGAATCTTGGGTACAAGTTTCTGTGGTAAGACATTCATCATAATTTTATTTTGCAGATGATAGGTACCTATTTATTTAGCTTTCTGACTAAAACAGTAAGTCGGTTCAAGTATTTTCTCTATAAAGCTCTGAGTGCCCTTGACCAGCATTTAAAGCTACAACACCAGAGCAGCTACAGCTTAATTAGCAGCAGGAGAATAGTTTTTCTTGTTAGGCTTTATCTAATCATCAGTCAGTAAACCAAAATGATAAGAATGCCTCTTCTACCACCCATGGCTATCAATCAACTTTAAAGTGGAAAGCTATCAGTCTCAACCTTCTGCTAGCATCCAGACAGACAGCTGTCTCTACCACATACAGACAGAAGGCTAGAAGTTTGTCGAGAGGAAAAGGAGTCTTTTTATTTCTTGAAATGAAAAAGATGATGTTTTTCATGTAAAATATCCCTTCGCTGATCATGTACACAAGTGCATCCTGTTACTCTTACTACTGCCCCATCCTTATGTCTTTGTAATTTTCTTCTTTTGTGCTGTGATGCTGTTCTTAAAACGTTATTTCAGTTACTACATTATTTTTTCCTGTGCATCAAATGCTTTGTCTTTTAATTTTGTGTATTAATAATTAAAATGGATGCAAAAAGAAGCAAGATTAAAACATAACACTGCAACCTGTAACTCTGATACTGAAAAATTATGGACTTTTCTTAAAACACACTAAACCCCTTTTTGTTTATACTGAGATATTAGTACATTTGCATAGATAAGGAAATCCATAGGAACGGCAGTAGCCTTCCTCTGACAAGACTCCAGATATTAACATGTCACTCAGCTACCAAGTCATAAATTAACTGTATTGTTATTTTCCTTGACGTTCTTATTCCACAAAATTCAAAGAGCAAAAAAAGCACCAGGGAATAAGGGGATCTAGAAAGAAATATTAAATTTTATATGTATTTTAGCTCAGTTAGAGCCTAGATAAGGACTTCTGAGATACTTTTGAAATTCTTCCCTTGCGCTGTTTCCTATGTAAACCAGCAACCATAAAGCAAACTCTGTTACTATTCAGGGCTGTCCTGATTAAAAATAGAGGACGTGATACCTTTCCATTGGGCCATATTCTTAGCCTGTCTTCTAATCCTCTTTGTCCCTTGCCAATCCAATCTACGATTGTGCTGCCAAGTATATGTTGTTCCTCCTTCAAAACATATTTTCTCTGAACAACAATCTTTTTTCAGCAGCAGTCCATTTGAACATCAATAACATACCTGAACATGAATAAAATAGAATCCTTTTGAGTCCATTCAAGCATAGTTTAATTGTCAGACTTTGATAATAATACATACAATTGTGATTTGATAATTCTTAAGAGTAATACCACTATTTGTTTTAAAGCAATCCTTTTATGAAGGTTTGATTTTTCATTTTTTTTAAAAGACTGATTCAATATAGAAATAAACAGAACTGACCAAAATCAGAACTTGTACTGAATATAGTCCATTATTATCTGGCAGTAATAATAAATTTACGTGAGGCAGAGGAGCTACTAATACATACAACTGCACATTTTCTATTAAAGTTTTCTGAAAGGACAGCTTATTAATAGTTAAGCATTTTGACATCATTATACTTGGTTGCAGGCTATAAACAAGTCACCATGTACATGAAACAGTTGAGCGCTTTTCTGAAAGCCATTTGGATAAACACATTGAAATAAAAAGGATGACTAGTTCATTTTTGGGTTTATTTTTTTCACTTGACCTGTGATAAAGACATGGTAAAGGTGATGCTGGTGGAAGAGAAGCAGATGCTCAGTAGAAGTAGATGCTCAGTAGCAGAGATGTTATCTTCTTCCCTCTGCTGAAAGCCATCTGTCTTTTGTCTGCCAGTTCAGCTGTTTGTCACTGTTACCAGATCTTGGATTGCTCCTGGATCAGAAATAGTGCTGGGGCTGAGAAATAATTCTTGTATTATCACTAGCACAGAGTGCCCTCAGCTTTTCCTCTCTGCTAACCTGGAGTAGTCCAGTCGTCTCTAGGGGCAGGGCTGGTCAGAGAAGAAGGTCTGAAAGTTAGTATTTTTTTCCTTATGTTTGAGAGTTGCAGGAAGTACGTGAAATTTATGCTGGTTTCCAGTTTGCTTTTAGGTGAATTTTGAAGTTACGGTGTTAGTTTAAAGCCTTATTAATTTGATATTCGGACTTGTAAATCCCTGACATCATTTCAGTGATCGAGTTTGATGGGGGCCTTTGAACTGAACTGTGAACTGAAATCTTGATTTTGAGGTTTTGACCTGGATCCTCTTGACTTTGAAATTTGCTTTATCTCCTGGTGTAAAATCTATAGCTGCAAGTTTGGTGCTGCCGACTTGTGGCTGAGAAGCAGTGGAAATACATCCAGGTTACCTTGTAAGAGGCCATTTGTGGAGGAGATTTTGTAGCACATTGTGTGTTTTGCTTCAGCTTTGTAAATATCACCCAAACAGTGTGGAGACACATTCTGAAAGCAGTATTTAGAAAAGAAACGAAAAAAAAAAGAAAAAAAAAAAAGTACTGTATTCTGGTATTTATTTTTTTTTGTGGAAAACTGTGCTTGCCCAAAATACTTCTGTTACCAAATATAAGCTCTAGTAACTTTTTTTTTTTTTTTTTTTTTGCAAAACTGTTGGCTGTAACGGAAGGTGCAGAGCACTGAGCCCTCCCCAAGTGAGCAGAGACCCACCAGGCAGCTGGTGGTGGCCATATAGTCCTTTACTGCTCTCCTGCCAACAGGATGGTTCTCTCTCTGTACGGTAGAGAGAAGCCGTATGCAACTACTGGAGAAAAATAAACGAGTCAGACTGCAGTTGTCTTCTGTAGCATTTACCGCTGCGGATTTCTGTAGCCCTGTATGGGAAGAGTAAAAGCACGGTAATTACTACACAGTCATCACCTGGGAGTTTCACATAGTGATATTACATTTTAATATTTAGTCCATTAACATTTTTCTACTAGACACTGGAACTTCCAATATCTCAGTGTTGTTTTCAAGGAAAAATTCCTTTTGATGAGTTCAAAAATATATAAATGCACAGAGTTGCGGTAACTTTAATAGGCTTTGTCTTTTCAACAGAAATCCTATTCTATGCCAATAGGCATAGAGTTCCAGCGAAGATACGCAACTATTGTTCTGGATCTAGAACAACTAAACAAAGACTTAAATAAAGTTTTGCATAAAGTTCAGCAGTATTCTTACGAGGTAAGATTTTGCTGGAATCTTTATGTACTTGCTTGTTTTGTTTTACATTAGTAGCAAAAAAAATTAGAATTTCCTGGAAATAGAGTGTAGCTGGGAGTCACTTTGAAATCAAGCTGGTAGTGGCTGTGTTGGATTCTTTCCCTCTTTCTCTGTCTCTGCCTTTGTCTGTCTGCCTCTTTCTTTTACCAGAACGCACTTTCCCTGATGCCAGTGGCCAGTTCTAAAATAGCCATACATGTACATAAATGAAGAAGAAAATACTGTGTACTGTATACCTGTGAATTCTCCTTGAAATCATTTCTCGTTTCATACATACACCAAATGCAAAGATCTTTATTCTTAATTTCTCTTGCTTCTATTTGTGCAGCTTGCTCCTGACCAAGGCCTCCAGCCTGCTGACCAGCCAACAGATCTGAGGCGTAGGTGTGAAGAGGAGGCTCAGGAGATCGTCAGGCAAGCAAATTCCTCGACAACAGGACAACTTTGTGTTGAGAGTGAAAATTTAACTGATCTTATCTCTAGACTTACAGCGATATTATTGCAAATTAAGGTAAAATGTTTGTAAAAAATAATTTCTCCCATAAAATGCATAGTATTAAAGCTCTGTCGCTTTCTTTGCGCCAAACTGTGAGAAAACTTTTTGTTTTCTTCTCCTAGTGTCTAGCAGAAGGAGGCGATCTGAATTCCTTTGAATTTAAATCACTAACGGATTCATTAAATGACATTAAGAATTCAATAGATTCCTCAAATATCAGGTATTGCTTCTTGAATATTTAATTCTTAATGACATATTTTGTGCCAGCAAACGACTTACTGTATTTTAGAGGTGAATGTTGATTTTAATTAAGAGGTTTAACCTGGTAACTTTTACCTATAGGACTGGTCCCATTTAAAAGGAGGCTTCTTAAAGGGAGTGTGAAAGTAGCTGTTTTCTGTTTGAACCTGTCAGTGAAGTAACCTGATCTTTAGGAGAAAAAAAAACATGCTAAAATGATGCCAAAAAAACTACACTTTCTTACTTTCCAGTCATTTATGACAACTAGCAAGTTATTTTAGAACGTTTTCAGACTTTGAAATCCCCCTAGTAAATATAAGTTCTTTAAAGCACAAAGCAGTATGATTTTGGCATTCTTTTTGCATTCTTGTCTGTAAATATCAAAAACTGGCATGTGAGACAGTTATAGCTTCTGACCAGCTTCCACTAGCAATATTTTAAAGGAAGAAACAGAAGAACAGCCATATTGTGCCAGATCTAAGGCCCCTCTAGTCTAGATAGGCCATTTTTCAACAGTTGTCACAAGCAGGTGCCTGAGGAAGCGTTATAAAAATAGCGAGAATGTGGTGGTACTTATCTGGAGTACACTGCAGCCTCCAGCATTTTCTGACCAGGATTTTTTTTTTATAATGCTGCTAAATCACGTAATTTAGAAAAATATACTTTAATGTTAAGTATTTCCTTACACCCTTCACACTCATACTGCTACATAATAATGGGAGGCTGCACGCATTAATTTTTTCCTTTTTTTTTTTTTGGCAAAGATAGTAGGATGGCCTTTTGATTTAAAAACAATTATTGGGAAATGCTGTTTTATAGCATCTTTCGTTAGTAAAAACAAACCCCAAACATTAGTGAAACCTCTACAATCAATGCTGCAAATTGCAAACTGGAATGGATTTAAGTACAGGTTGATGTACACTGCGAACAAGCTGATGATGTTTCCATTTCATTCTGCATATTTTGGGCATTTTAGCCTCTCTTTTGTCATGTTTTTATTCTTAATTCTGATCATGTTAAAGTCTTCTTTAAAGTACCTAAGTCAGTAATGCTTGATTTCTTGCAGCTGTTTGTGCAAATACTGTTTTCACATACGTCTCTGTCAAGCTGCATTACTATGTACTGCTCAGCGATTCACCTGAATTTTGGTACTGACTCTGCTCATGCCCTGACTTTCACTGTAGAAATATTCAAAGACAGCTCTTAAATATGGGGTTTAACACTTTCTTCTTCTTTTCTTCCTGTAGTTGTTTTCAGAATAATGTTGAGATCCATGTTGCACATATTCAGAGTGGTCTGAGCCAGATGGGAAATTTACATGCTTTTGCAGCTAATAATACCAACAGAGACTGAAAATGTTCAGTGTGCAGCAAGTAGGTCTGGAAAATCCTCTTCCTTTGGCTTCACCAAATATCCTAACTGCCAGAAGATAAGGGAAAAGAAAACCTCTCAGAAAACGGACCTTTTACAATATATTGTATCTGCTTCTTAAGAAAACCAGCATTACCGGCCAGCATTACATTAGACTTCTCCATTTGTTATTCACATACAGTAGTTTTGCTAACTGGTAATCTCTTAGTAATTGCATTTATTATAATAGACTTGCAAAAATCTACTTTCGTAGAATTTGAACTCTTTAAGTTTTACAAAGTTCAGATGAATTCTGCACACCTCTCGCTGTTGACTCTCCTGGTATGTAAGAAGTGACGAAGAGGAAACGGGCTCGAATTAGTAGCCCCGTGGCAGGTCTTTGTGATGCAAAGCTGCGCTTCTCTCTACTTGCCATCTCAGCCCTCTGGTAGCTCGGTGGAGCCTTCCTGACCGAAAGAAGCAGCAGGAGAATATGGACAAACCGAAGCTGTTGGGCAGGTCCATCGGTCTCTCGATGCCTTGTTGGAACTTTTAATTTATGCTAACTTATAGAAGGAGTCTAATGAAGGAATATACAAAGGTAACAGGGAGCTTTCCTGGAAGAGATTGGTAACGGTGTTTTCCCATTGCCACAGGGCAAAAGAAGCGCTTCAGTTGGCGTTTTATATAAATGACTGGTTAAACGTATTGTTTTTCCAAGTTTTTGTTTGTTTTGCACAACTTTTAAATTAGATTACTGGTTATCCGGCAATACCCAACATATATAAATAAGAAGATTTTTATAATTATAAGATAACCAGTGAGGTAAACTGCAGAAATACAAAGTGACAACCTGCCTATGAGTACCTTTTGGAATGTTAATCTTGTAAAAAGTGTGTATTGGTTTGTTTAAATAGTCTTGTAAAGCTTCTGTGTAATGAATTGTTTCCAGATATGAATTTTCAGAGATAGCTGTAGAGATGTTTTTGATTCTTTTAGATGCCTCATTAAATGAGGTCTTTTATATGTTAATGTATAAAGAATATGTAAACAGGATTATTTTCAATTTTAAAATTTTGTATAGTTTAAAGATGCTTCTGTATTCTGTGTTGGTATTGTGCCACTGCAAAACTTTAGTGCAGAGTTTATATTTAGCTAAACTTGTTCTGTTAATTAAGAAAAATGCATAAATCTTTTATTCTCAATGCAATTTGTAACTCTGAATAAATTGACCTATGAGAGTTGATATATTTCACAAAAATGCAAACTTCTTTGTAGATGGTCTCAGGTAAATTTTTCTTTTTTTTTTTTAAAGACAAGTTCATTTAACTGCTGAAAATGAAATGTTGCGAGGACAAGGTGAGTAGCTGTTTTAAAAGGTATTTAGAAACTTTACAAAGGATATTACAGAATAATGTTAAATGCTAGTTTTGCTGAGTTACCCACGGAAACTTACCTCTAGTAATGCAGTAGAACATTGTCACGGTCCTTGCAATTGCTCGTGCAATTGTGTTACCCATTACTTTGCGGGGTTACCATCCCTTTGGTAAAGACCAGTACTTTCACACGTTGTTTGGCCAACACACATAGTCGATGTGAATATACACTCCACCTCTTGTCGATTACTGGTAAGTTGGGTTAGAGTTAACGTTACCCAATTTTTGGTGAAATACAGCAACAAACATGACTGTTTATGCAACCTAAGCGTAGGATGTAGGAATCCCAAGAACTCACTCTGATGACTTAAGTCTGAAGCAGTAGAACAACTTAGTTTGGTTTCTGACAGTTGGTAAACTTGAACTCACCCTGCACGCTCAGGAAATGAGTCTCATTTTCTGTCTCCTCCTGTAAGTACCAACTCTTCGGAGGTCTCTCTGACCTCTAACAGAGCAGCCCCTTAGGCACCCGAGTCCACTTAGAGCAGACAGCATCTGATTTTGTTTGGGTTTTGCTTCACATTTGTGGGGGTTTATTTTTTTTTCAAGGGCAGCTTTGTTTTTTAGAGAGAGAATATTAATCAGCAGTCCTGCTATGCTGCTTGCCCTTACCAGTTTGCAGTTCAACCATGGTTCAGCTGTCCCAGATGTATTACAAGTGCAGATATGTTACGGGGTGAACACCGAGGGATTTTGTGCATTGGTGACTTTATTCTGTGAGGCCTGACTGATTCCCAGCATAGGGTATTTCTGCCACCAGTGCATGGATCACTTTTTTTCTGTGCTTCCAAACCAGTCACGTGTTCTTCCGTAACTGGGTCTTACAGCTTGCTCTGCAAGGCTCTGGGGTGCAGCTTTGTAGGCAGGAAGAATTTGCCTTATCCTCCAAATACATGTATAGTAATATATCCTTTCTTAGTAAATTAACAGAGTTACAGGGCTTCTGTTACTACTACTTTTAGTGTTCTCAGAAGTGTTCTCAAGTGCAAAGCTGTTCAGCCCACTACAGATCATGAGAGCAGCTTTTCTGTAGTCCCTAATACTCAAATGCAAAGCTAAAACACCTTTATGGTGCTCACAAAATACTTCTGCTTTTCTGTAGTTTAACATTAACCTTGGCTTAAGTGGTGGAGTTGAAGCTTTTGTCTGAACAAGACTGATTTGGGGGGGCTTGGTTTTGTATTACTTAAGCCATAAATTTGTAGTTTTGTTCACGAAACAGTACAAATACCGACAGGGACCATTCAAAGCAGTTTTTGTAACCTGTCCTTCAGCCCCCTTCACTCTCTTCACACCTAAATAGCAGCTGTGGCTCTCCAGGACCTGGGATAAGAACCTGCAGCTGCGCTCTCCCCAAAGCAACCATTGTAAGAAACCCTCTCCCCGCCCCAGGTACCACACACAAGTCGAGCAAAAACGTTAAACCTTTTATTTTATTTTTTATCCCCTTTGGTCAAAAAGTCCTGACAGACCCTCCAACTCTATTTTTCAAGACTAGCCCACCCCACCACCACCACCCCCCCAAATAAAACCTTTGGCTTTGGTTAGCTTTTTGGCTAAAGAAGGTTAAATAGAAATACAAAATGTGCTAATGGAAATCTTTTAAATGCAGCGTAAAAAAATGCCCTCAGCTGATGGAGCTGACCCGTCTCTTTCTTCAATAAATAGGTAAAAAAATCAGTTGCTACCCGAT
>NW_009716449.1:0-5155 GCF_000703405.1 Apaloderma vittatum
GGGACCTTAAAGATCATCTAGCTCCAACCCCTTGCCATGGGCAGGGACACTTTCCACTAGACAAAGTAGCTCAAAGTCCTGTCCAACCTGGCCTTGAAAACTTCCAGGGACGTCATAGCTTTTGGTCACAGCTTTTCTTCGCAGCATCTAGTAAGGGTGGATGAGACCGGAAAAGTGCTGAGAAAGGCTTTCTGGAGCATGAGCCTTTCTGTCATCCCTGGGCAAAGATATTCCATCCCCTGCAGAGGGCTGTAACATGAATGCTTTGGATGGTACTCTGGAAGAATTAATTTCTCCTCCTCCTTTTTCATCAGTACTTCCCTGAATAAAGTTTCAGTTACCAGTGTGTAAATCAAACACAGAGGAAATACTAGTCCCGTCCTTATAAGGAACAATTTACTGTGATGTTTTTCTGAAACTTTGGTGCATGATGGTTTGTTGCCTGTTCCTGTGCAAATGATAGAGTAAATCACCTGACCGAGCAGCAATTTCTCAGCACTGTCTTTATATTTTACCTGTGCAAGAGTAGGGATTTTTCACTTGCAATATCATTTTCAGTCCTGTGTAGAGAGTCTGCAGAATGAGTATCTGAGCCTGTATCCCTAGTGAGCTCTCCTTGGCTGTGCTCTGCACTGGCTCCCCCAAAGTGAGGACAAAAGCTCCCCTGAGGAAGGACCTAAGGGACCACCACATGGGCAGAGACATCTTGAACTCTTGCCACAGGCTTATCTTGCAAGGATTTGCCTCTTGCTTTGCAACACAAAGCTATAGTTCTTTCCACTCACATCTGCAGGATGCTCCCGTGGCAGCTCTGACAACATTTGGAAATAAGAAAAAACAGCCTCAGAGAACACTGAGGTGTGCTTAGTGCCCTCAGCTCTGCCCTGTGTTCCTTCAGGGGCTTCACAAAATAAACAAGATCTGTGTGAGCCTGAGACCAGAAAACATTTGTTGGCTTTTTACAGTTAATGCTATGAAGAAGGTGAAGGACTGCAGTAATTTTGTGAGAGAGAGGGAGATCTATTACTGTTTTATTCATTAATAAAAAAGCCAAAAATCTTTGAAATATCTCAATTTTTTAAAGGTCTGTATCAGGGGTCATTGCACTTTTTTTTTTTTTTGCAATGCTAGCAGCATAAACAGCACTGTGAGAAAGATATTCATCTATAAATATGTATTTGACTGATCTACTGGCTTAAAACAACATATGTTACACCATGTCAAATTACCTATATTCTTCAGCAACCAAACTATATTACCCCACAGGACAACATAATGTTTCCATCCTTTCTTTTTATTTTAAACTTACATTCTTTCTGAAAATTGCATTCTGTGTTTCACTATAGTCTCACTCTACTTATCTCTACATTGTATGATTCTGTAACGAAATATGAAATGTTTGTTTTTCCTTTTAGCATAGAGTTTTATCTTCCTTGTGTTTCATGAAAAGCCTGTGAATGCAAAAGCTACAGAATTAAGGCTTTGCATTGTGGATGCTGCAAAACTTTCAAGTGCCTACTAAAGTCTAACGACAAAATATAATGACAGAGGAAGGGACAGTGTAAGAAATGTTACCTGGGGCTACTCTAAGTGTCCATCTCTCTCCTGCTGTTCAGTTTATCATACCACACTAAAAATTACTGGAAACAAACCTTCTCAATACAGCTGCTTCCTAGATAACAAACAGCCTATGGTTTAAATTATACGAACAAACAACTTGATACATGTATCCTTTTCCTTATTTCCAGCACAAAATCACATTGAACGGTGGGAAGGAGAAAAATAACATTAGAAAAGCATTTGGAAGAATAAGCAAGGACAAGACAACCAAGTACCATAGTGCCCTCAGATTTCCATCACTAGAACCTCTTATCTGGCAGGAAAGAATTAAAACGTTTGACAGTAGCTGGGACATGCCATAGGGAGGATGAAAACCTGTGGTGAAAATGAAGAGAAAAAATTCCATGATGTGTTTCCAAAAAGTTTGCTGAAGACAACCTTAATCAGAAGACCCCTAGCAAACATGCCAACAGAAAGGAGAAGTAATTGTAACTAGATGTTAGTGTCATCTCATTTGCCTCTGAATTTCTTCAGAGCTACTGTTAGAAAGCAGAATTGTCCCTAACTAGCTGTTATCAGACTAAAAAAGAACGACAAGAAGTCAGTAAGGCATGGAAATCAGAACCTATAAAGACCAGCCCATCGATGAGAGGAAATGGCCTCAAGTTGCACAAGGGAATTTTTAGATTGGACACCAGGGAAGATGTGTAGATGTGTTGCTCAGAGGCATGGATTAATGGTAGACCTGTTATTGCTAGGTTAACAGTTGAACTGGACAATCTTAAAGTTCTTTTCTAACCTAAATAATTCCATGAGTCTATGTCTGATCTTTGTAGTACATACTAACAACCTTGGTCAGTATCCAAGTTTGTAGATGGTTTGTCTTCATAGAGTGGCCTAGGCTGGAAGTGACTTTAGAGATCATTTTAATACAACCTCCCTGCCATGGGCAGTTATGCCTCTCAACTAGATCAGGCAACATATGGGGACCGAACGGGGATCAAATCCATGGCCTTGGTGTTATCAGTACCACGCTCTAACTAACAGCTAACCGGCCCCCAACATATCCCTTCTTTAACAGCCAGCATGGCTGGAAATTGCTCTAAACAATATTTTTAGTCAAAGAAATATCACAAATCACTATGGCTGGGGATCTGCCACTACCAACAGATACTTCATTTCTGCAATGTTCATTTCTGCAATGTTCCACAACCTGACATTACTGTAAGGAGCAGCATCTAAAAGGGTAAAGCACATCCTGCTTGTGTCACTGGAGTGCAAGATTTAACATGACATTTCAGGAAACCTTAAGTAAACTAGGTGTGGGTGTTAAATTAAGATCTACCTGCTATTATCTCAGCTCTTGAACACTGCATCACTTCTGGATGTATGCGTGAACCTTCTCAACACCCTCAGCTCCAGAAGTATTTCTTTAGGTTTGTCCATTACATGTTGGACTTAATGTGCAAATATTTTTTGACACAAGATCTGTCTCAGAGGCATTGCATCCAGGTTAATTGCATTGGCTAAGTAACCAGATAGAGATTCAGATTTAGCATGAGGTGATCTGTGCACTTAGAGGTGATCTGTGCCAATTATGACCAGCTATCACAGAGGGTCATATTCAACTCACAGTTGAGGCAATTATGACCAGCTACCACAGAGGGTCATATTCAACTCACAGTTGAGGAAAGGTCTGCATTTCATCATGCTAAACCGAGCAGCTAAACACCTTGTCAGAAGAAGGTAGTGTCATCAGTGACAACAAACAAGCTGCTAATCACTGATCCTACAACATGTCCTGCTGGTTTTGACCTTTTACACTGCGAAAAACTGTTCCTAAATTGATACATTACAAAATGCTGTTGGTGTTCACAGACTTCAACATGTCATCATATGCTACAGCGCTGGTAAGTACAAGTGACAAACACAAATGCATCAGTTCTTGTTTGGCTTGGCAAGCGTTGCTGAGGAACCATGAAGGTATTTTCATAACAAATATCAAACTGAATTCAGTGAGATTTAAAGTATGAAATTAGACCTTAGTTCTTTGCCGTGTTCATGTTTACACATCTCATTAGGTTTTCTTTTAACTCTTGACCTACCTACCAACTCTTCATTTTACTTCCCTTTTAACGTCAGCATTTGTCAGTCCTTCAGATTTATATTGTCCCAACTCGCAGCCAGGCAAATTCTTCACTCTCTAGCTGAAATATCAGTCTCCTGTAACGTTTTGTTAAAAATTCTTTCAGTTCTTGAATCATTTTTGGTTTTCATCTAGGAACAAGCACAAATTCATCAGGATCTATCTGGCAGTTATATGTTCTGGACTGAACACAATGTGCTGGCTGAGGTTTTACCACAGTGATCGAAAGAAGAAATATAACTACATTGCTCTGAAGCATGCCACCTCTGAACATGAGACTCTGAATCACTCTGGCTTTTTTCTACTGGCTTATTATATTGTGAAATTACCTGCAGGCCCTTTCCAGCATCGTCACTTTCTTTCTTGTCTCTGCCTCAAACCGTTTGAGACCATTCTTCCTACAATTTCATCTTGCATGTTTTCAAATTGCAATTAGTAAACTGAGGTTTTTGATCCTACAGATGTGTAAAGATTCTCAGAATCTCAGGAATATAAATTTAGTGGCTTAAGTGGTGCTATGACAATTCAAACTGGCTGAGAATCTATTCTAAAATATGGCAGTTCATGCCCTTTATGTCATTCAAGATAAAGATTGTCATGGGAATAAATCATTTTTCAGCAGAAGTTCCAAGTAACAAGGAATTTGTAGTGAGATTTCTCCTTAGTCATTGTTTCTTGCTCTAATAACAAAAAGAATTGTACGCATACATGTATTTAAACATATATCTATCTCTTTATATGTTTTATAATAGTCATGACATTCTCCAAGAAATGTAATTCACAGATCCAAGAGTCATGTCAGAATTCCACTCTGCAAATTGCAAACATTCATTGCTTATCAGTACATTACCATGCATAAACCACGAGGTATCAGTGATTACTTTTAATCTTTGATATTAATATAATCATATTCCCAGATAAACAAAACAAATACAAGACTAATTATGTTATTTTTTTAAGCTATACACAGCTTATGTTTTCCCAAGTGCATGCACGTCTCCTACTGTGTATTATTTTTACTAATTTGCTGTTCTGACTATAGGAGCAAATATTGCACAAATCAAAAGTAAATAAGCATGGAGTTTTAATCCCTTCACCTTTTCAGATTTGAAATTCCCAACACAGTAAGCCTCTGAAATCTGCCTGATTTTCAGCGAAGTTGTTCTGAATTATCACAGCCCTGTCCTGGGTCTATGCCATGGCTTCGTTTGGTGATATTTCTGATAAAAATTAATGCTGAAAGCAAGTCTGCAAACACTTCTTCCTTCTGATACTTCTGGAACCACAGAGACCACTTCTCCTGCTTGTCCTGATCAGAAAAGGGGTATTGAAACGGAGTTAGAGGTGATTTCACATATCTTTCCTCCAGTCAGCCTTTGGCAGATCCAGTTTTTCCCATGCCTGAGGACTGATCCATGAGTAAGATACCCTTTCTTCCAAGGCACTTAC
>NW_009716450.1:0-2225 GCF_000703405.1 Apaloderma vittatum
ACAGTACTGGGGGGAACTAGCCCAGTATTTGATATTCCCATGACCTGATGATGTGCCATAATGAGAAGAGTAGCCACAACAATGGCCAACTACTCTCTCACCAAGTTCCTTTTAACAAGTGGTGTAAAGCCTTATTGGTGGAAGCTGTAAAAAATAAAATAAGGTAAAAAGAGATAGTTAGAGCTTCTTAGAATTGTCCTCTGTCATATGGTTCAAAAGGGAAGATTCTCGTGTGGAAGATACTCACCTGCCGACTTATGAGAAAAGCCGCATCAACGCTTTAGTGTTGGTCACCTCTTACAGCACTACACTTACAGCACTATATAAGAAGAGTAATATCTACCTCCAGCTGACTGGCGCTGACCAGCGTATGCTCTGTGCATTTTATCAGATCCACATCTACTAAAGGTTGGTTCTCAGGGCTACACACATACCAACAGCGCCACACCTGGTACCACACACAAAGAAATCTCCCTGTTGTGTATTTGCCCACGACATTTCCTCATACCAAAGATGTAGTAAACTACTGACCTTGGGAAAAAACGGTGCAGGGGTGTCTGTATATAGGGACAGTCAAAGGCTTTGCTTCCCTGCACTGTCAATTCAGCAGGGGACACGGACAGATGGTCACCTTGTGCTGAGGCAGCTCAGAAAATGCTTTTCCAAGTGAAAATATAAATGGGTTGTGACACTTGCAAAGTCTGAAGTGTTCCACTGGCACCAGTTCAATGGCCTCTTAGTCAAGAGGTTTTCTGTACAGTAAATAACTTGGCAAAAGTGCTAGGGAAAAGAAATAAATAAATAAACACAAAACCAAAACAAATCCAGTCGGCTCCTTCCACCCCCATTTGTCTCATCATTACAAGGCACTCTTGGAACTTTTAGCTTCAGGGAAATGCAAATTCTTCAACGATGAATTATGCAAGAGGAAGGAAATGCATGTGGGTATGGATACGACAGAAGAATCTCTTGCAGTGCATATGAGACGACAAGGTAGTGAGCTAGTGCTCTTGACTCTTCTGCAACTGAAGTGAAAATAGCTAAATTGTACCTGTAGTCAGATTTACACAGAGCCTTAAGCAACACCCCTTATGGCACCAACACAGCAGAAATGGACACATGAATTCCGAGCCCTTGGTTACAGGATGACAGAAAGCAACTCGGATACAAACCCCACTTACGGTTACAGGTGTCCTTTGCTGCACACTGTTGATTTGCTATGTCCTGCTTAAGACTTGGTAAAACACACGCACACATACACACTCGTATTCTCCCTGTTCACTACCCAACAGGAGTCACTAATTTCCACTGGAGCACTTCATTTGCACGAGGGCTTTGTGTTACTGGCCTACACCAAGCTGTAAAAACTATTCCTTGCTCTGCATCATTAAGTCACCACCAAGGGGCATGGGGTGGTGAATATTTAAATAGCAGGATGTATTTCAGACCAGAACGATGGTCAAACATCTACAGAATCACAAGAGATCCCATAAGAGCATCAGCAGAGAGCGAGAAGTGGGTAAAGGAACTTCAGCTGAAGGGAGGGAAACCACGGAGGAGATGCAGTAGCAAGTGACATCCCACAGCACTGCTGGCATTAGTGAGTCACATCATCTTCCCTGGGAATATTCCAGCCCAGTCACAACAACATTTTACAAGCGTTTTCTCTAGAAGGGACTCAGGTTGAGAGTAACAAAGTCAGAAGTTTTACCACGGGTTGCGCTAATATTACAAAAACCAGCACAAAAAGGGAGCGCTCACAAATTCTGTCAGAGAATAGAGGAAAAAAAATCCAACTTTCTGGTCTTGTACCATTACAAACTTGACCTGAAAGCGAAAGGAAGCAACGGGAAGCAACTTATATTACTGCCACTCTTCTTGGGTTGTGTAACTTCCTTCAAGATGAAGGCGCTTCTTTATAGTTACACAAGAAAACTGAGGAGGGCAGGGGAGAAGACCTGCTGGGGCCTTTCTGCAAGCCTGAAGTCAAACAGCAAAGCAGAAAAGGGGTTTGTCTCAGTTAATTAGCACAGGAAGGAGCCACCGAGGAACTTGCTCTTTCATCTTCCATAGACTTTCCATCCCTTTGCGTTCAAAGAGCACTTTCTCAGGGAGCTGATTGCTGGATCAGGTGATGCAGTTTTAATGTCTGTCTTGGAAAGGCGTGCAAAGGACTATAAATAGAGAATCCAATTCCTATAATACATTTGTTTTTTGCCTAAATC
>NW_009716450.1:2319-2558 GCF_000703405.1 Apaloderma vittatum
AAAAGGGGTTTGTCTCAGTTAAGTAGCACAGGAAGGAGCCACCGAGGAACTTGCTCTTTCATCTTCCATAGACTTTCCATCCCTTTGCGTTCAAAGAGCACTTTCTCAGGGAGCTGATTGCTGGATCAGGTGATGCAGTTTTAATGTCTGTCTTGGAAAGGCGTGCAAAGGACTATAAATAGAGAATCCAATTCCTAAAATACATTTGTTTTTTGCCTACATCATGTTTAATATACTAA
>NW_009716451.1:0-15994 GCF_000703405.1 Apaloderma vittatum
GTGAAGTGCTTGGGCTGACTCAGGTTCTCAGGTATTGGTTTCAGTGCCAAGCTGTGAGTTTTACTGATTAATCCTGTTTGGTGTTTGATTTTTGTTTGTGGGTTGTTTTTTTTATTAGTAGGTGGTTCCCACATGGTTTGTGTTAAATTAGCTTTTTTTTTTTTTTTTTTTCGTTTCCTGGAAGAAAGTTGCTGCAGATACCTTAGTTGTCACTAGCAGCTGCCCCTGGCGGGGGTCTCCGCAAGGAAGACAAAGGGGTAACAATAACCTGAGCCCTTCAGATGAGACTGACTCATGTTGACAGGAGTGGGTTAGCTTCCAAAGCAACTTACTTGTCCTAAAGTAAGCAAAATCCATGTGACTCCAAGAAGAGTTTTCAGTGTCTGTGCTACATAAATTCCTCCTTGTCTTTGGAAAATTGATTAATTTCTGTGTCCCAGCTCCCCAGCTGTAAAGTGAGAAGGCATTTTAAGGATGAAGTCCTTAATCGGTTTGAGTCCGTCAGATATTATGGTGGTGAAATTGCTGAGGTTGTGCAATATCCTCTGTCAACAGCATTGCCTTTATTGTGCAGAGCAACACAATAGCAAAATATATCTCTCCTTCCAGTGCTCACGAAGCTGGCAGGCTGCCTCCTCTGCCAAGGCAGGGGAAGGTGGCTGTGTGCTTGTCAGGAGGACACCACCAGCAAGCAGAGAAGACACTGAAGTTTCCTCCAGTGCATATTTATTTCTGCATAAATCTGCAAACTTGCAGAAACTGTCTTTCTTCCAACAGGCAAGGACTTGTGCTAATACGGGCCCATAACTAATAGTTGCCATGGGAAACTCTGAAATGGCCACCCACACTTTTATATCTGAATGGAGCTTGTGTTCAGACGTACTCCTCAACTTGTGTGTCAACATATGCATATAGTGTGCATATATATTTCTTCCCTGGTGTAGCATGGTCAAGCAGAAATATGAAAGGTTGCATCTAATGTTAAAGATTCGGGTTGCGTCGGAAGTGCTGGAACGCTTTGTCTATAGGGCTGCTCAAGTAGCCCTGTAGAGATTCCCAGAGTACATTTTGGTGTTGCTTCAGTTCATTGATGTGCTCTGATCATATAGAAAGGCACAAGCAGTCCTAAGAAGTGTTCGCTTCTCATTCTTTAGTTGTTGCCTATGTGACCCCACAGCCCTTCTCCTCAGAGAATAATATGGTCCAAACATAAAAATTGAAATGTTGGAGCTTTTCAGAGAATAAAGTTGGAGTTTTTTTGAATTATGAGCATGTTTTCCCCTTTCCTTGTACTCAGAAAAGGCTGGATTGTCCCATGTGAAGTTTCCTGAGATATTTCTGTCAGGAGACAGACACTTGATTTAGAAAATCTCAGCTCAGATAACTAAAGTTTGGAGAAGTGATCCAGACACCCCCAGGGACAGGTGGTGACCAAGGTATCTCTGCTGGGACAGGAGAAGGGGATGCCACTGGTGCGTGGTTTCTGCTAACCACGCTTGTGGAAGGTACTTGTATAAACAGGTGCTTGTGTGAGTTACAGATATGGTCTTTGACAGGTTCAGGTTTTTTTAACCTGCTTAATTTCTGAAAGTCTTTAGATACGCTCTTGAAGCCAAGCTGCTTGCTCACAAGCTTCATTAGAAAATCATGAGGGTCAAGAAAGGTACTTGTTTTGTTATTAGTGGGTCAGCAGAGCACGGACTTCTCTTAAGTGTAGCTGCACCACCATCCTTTCAGAGAGGATCTGTGTGAAGCACATTAAAACCTACTGATGAAATGTTGTGGAAAAGGCTGCATTGTCACTGGCTGAACTGCACATTTGCTTTGGACTGTGGATTTGGCACTGTCAGACGAAGGAAACGCCAGCACTAGAGTACAATGCTTGGCTTCCTCCCTGCCTTCAAAACAGTCTAACTTGCCAATTCCTTCTCCATACCCAAATACTGACTGGATTAATATAAATGTCATTTATAACATCATATAAGGCATCAAGCAAACACTTGTTTCTGTCTGGCACTTCTGTGGTGTGTGTGAGCACCTCTAGCACCAGCAGGTCCGTTCCCAATAAAAGGACAAGCTGCAGCTGTCACACGAGCATGGGCCTTGAGGATCCCTTAATTCTGGATCTTTCTTGTATTAGGTTATTGCCCTGCTCTCCTCCTTTTTTTTTTTTCATTTTTAAGGGTGCGGTTTGGGTTTTTTTAGTCTGAAAAGGTGGAGACTATAGATATTACGAATCTGATTTGATTCTGGTAGATGTACTAATGTAGACGTGGATTTTCAAAGATGAGATGACTACAGATAACTAGATACTTGGTGGAATTTTGGGAAGTGATAGACATCTAATGGTCATACTGTTTCTATGCTTGTGTTTCCTTAAATTACAGTTTTAATTTAAACTGGGAGATCTCACATCGAATTAAAATCCTTTATCTATCATTGTGAAAGTAGCAAATAACAATATTGAAAGTAGCAAATTAACCATTTTATGCAGCTGCCTGTTGCACGTAGTCTCACTTTCCTAGTCTGAGTAATGTATTGATGACAAAAAGGAATTAATTAAAGCATATGAATATAAAACATATGCTATAAAATTTTTACTCTTTTTAAATGGTCTTAGAGAATTTTAAGAATTAAACTGAATTGCTTAAATACAGGCAAAAGATGGTTCACACTACAGAATATTTTACTGATCCTAGGAAGTGTCTTTCTTAATTGAGTATCAATATTTCAGATATAAAAGAAGAAAAAAATTAATTGCTTTTCCACCCTGAAGGCAGTTTGTCTGTTATCTGTATTTTTGATGAGTTACCTTAAAATTTTGTATGTGCCATGTGGGCCACTTCAAATATTTTTCCTTGTAGAGATCTCTAAGTACATAAATCTCTGTTTTCATTTCCTTGAAATTACATAAAATCACACAGATATTTGTCATATTGTAGTTACAGTTGTACAACTGGGCACAATCGGAGTTTCTGGTTGACTGCATTTTTCTTTGACTTTGTAAAATATCTTACTAAAGAAGATGGATTCTTAAGGGCATGGTTTACTTTAAAGCATAAAATGTAATACAGAAGAACATAATCTAGATGTTACATTAAATCCTTTTGCCAAATTTACCTTCTGAAGCACAAAGAAAAATTTTTAATAGAAGTCTTTTTTAATAATTTAGAAAATTGTGCTTAGTTGTGTTTTCAACAAGAAAATTCTGCTATTTAAAGAGTTTGCGAAACAGTTGATTAGATTTTTTTGTTGTTGCTTGTTCTGATTTTTTTTTCATCCATTACTGTGAACTTTAATCGTGTTGAACTTAGCCCAGAGGTTTCCTGTGTTCCAGCTTTTTAAGCTGCCTAACCTGTGTAAATACATTAGGGCTGTTCTAAACCATTAAAAACAAGAGGAGATGGATGTGTGCAAAGTTCAAATGTGTTCTGCTGGCTTTTATCATCAGTGTGAATCATGTGGCAATTTAGATGCTCAAAATAGTTTGTTGTTCATAAAACACAGCAAAATACAGCAAATGAAATCTCTCCAGAGGAGACAGAAATATATATAGGGCATTTCAGTTTGATGTTGTGGGAGGTTTCTTACTGGAAGGGGCTAGGTTTTTTTCCATTTGTATGTTTTCATTTTTATTTAAAATTATTTTGGTGTACTTGAAATGGTGTGTGTTGAAAGCTGTGGAAACTGAAATTCTTTCATCCTCAGAAATTAAATAGTATGGGAAGTTTAAATAAAATACGTGGTTCCATGACAGGGTTAGATTACAAGTACTTCAGGAGAAAGGTTTCAGTTTTACTGCTGAATCAGTTTCTCACCTTTTGCTGTTTTTTCTCAAGACCTCCAGCTTAATTTCACACTGCATGCAGAATCAGTAAATAGAAGTGTTCAGAAAACTTACAAAGCCCCAAAAATTATATTTCTTGGGCCAGATACAGAGCCTCCTCTGTGGACGGAAGCTGACAGCTTTTCCTCAAAGCCAGCAGTCACAGTGTGCCAAACCAGCAAAGCCGTGTGGGAGAGTACAACAGTTCAACAAAGTATATAAAACCTAGCTGGGTTTTGTGGGGGTCTTTTCATCTTGAATTATCATTATTGAGCAGACATAAACCAGTAGATACTTAAGAAGCAAGCGTAGTAAGAGGGAATTCATCCAAATCTGTGTAAGGAAAAATTAATCCCTTAGAGGTATAAGGGAGACAGTACATGCATGGACAAGCAGGCTAGGAAATGGAGAGCAGGAGTCAGTGAGGGGAGGTAGCATCTGTGCCAGGACCTGTTCTTTTCTCTACATATTCATGAACAACTCTGCAAAGGAGGTGAATGCTGAGGTTTCCAAGGCAAGAAGTTTGCCGATGCTCCGCTAAACCATGAAGCCAGCTAAAGAGCTGCAGAAAGTCCTTACAAGGCAAGTGCTTGAGCAGTAAATCAGCAAATGATACTCGGTGTAGATAAATGTAGAACGATGCTTGTAAGCAAAGTACAACCCTAACATGGCATGTAAATTCACAGGCTCTGAATGCTATGACTCAGGGACAGGATTTTGCCATTGTGGCAGGCTGTCCCCTGAGAAGTACAGCTTCCCCCAAATAACATGCAGCAGAGCTCGAAAAAATGCAGAGAAGGCCAACGGGGATGAGCAGAGCTCTGGCACAGATCCTGTGGAGGTCTTCCACAGTGTGGGTTTCCTCAAGCTGTTTTTCCTCAGATGCCCCTAAAACTGATGTCCTGAAATAAAAAACCAGTAGCCTCTCACATGGGCTGTCACAGACTGCTATTGGGATGCTGGTGCAGATGTGGCAGCACATAAGTTGCATCATGCCGTACCCTGAGGGGAAGAAGCCCACTGGCACAGCTAATTTTACACTGTGTCAGAGCGTGTGCAGAATACTGAAGGTAATTCTGGTTGGGTCTAGTCTGTTTCTAGTCTGTTTTATACTACTTACTGTGTCAGATGCAAGCTTTCTGAACTAACGCGGTAAAAAAAAATGTTACTTGAGACAAATGCTACACGGACAATTTTTAAAAGAAAGTAACAGAAGAGTAAGGGTCTCAGAAGTCTTTCTTTTCAGTGTATGTTTCCTTTGTCTGCCAACCTTATACTAGAGTTTAAAGACATGATGTCCAAATGAAAGTTTAGTTATTGAGAGTAATAGAAACGTAAGGCAAGGTTAGAGCAGCTCCTGGGTTGGTATTTGTGCTTTTCTGGTATTTGTGCTATTTCCACAGAAAATACTGGAAATAGTCAAGTCTCTAGTCAGCCTGAGGGAGTCTTTGGCTCCTTTTCTGCTTTTGGTATGAAATGAGTACCATTCCAATTAGAGAAAGGGAAAAAAAAAAAAAAGAATAAAAACATCAGAAGAAAAACTTCAGAACATTTCAGAACAAGGATGGGCAGTACTCGGTGTCTCTTCTGGTAGTTCCCTCTGCAGCCAAGTTTTTCCAGCTGAGAAGGCTTTATGCCTCCTCAGGAACTGCAGTCATGTCCAAGAACACAGGCTCTTGGCAGCAAGCTGGTACCATCTGATGTAGCTGGAAAACTGAAAATAGCTTCTCTAAGGGAAAAACTTCAGACGTAATAGACTTTAGGCATGGCTGTGTAATGTTATTCACTTTTAGTGTATTTTGTGTGATTAGAGAATTGGAGGTTAAGGGTGGGGTTTTGTGGTGGGTATTTTCTTTCATCTCAAAAATAAGCAGCTGAACAGTTTACCCACAAAGATAATACAGGACATAGTGAATTGTATAAAACCTGCTGTTACTTGTGAAATCTAAATTCTCTTTCTGTCTTTTTTAATTATGTGGAAAAAAATCAGTCAATGAAATGTATGTTTGGTCTTCGGTTTATGCTGTCTTAAGTACAGTTGACTTATTTTCTAATTTCTTCATTAATGCTAAAGGAAAAGTTGTACAGCTAGCCTCAATGTTGGATAAATAGCTATCAATACATCTTCCTATGTGGTGCAGACTTGGCAGCAGAACGCGAGAGGGAGAGACAAAATGACCACAGTATATTGCTTTGTATGGAGGACCTTGTGTTTGAGAATATCAAAATGCTTAACAGAGATGTAATATAGAATCACAACAACATGTTTCATGAGTATTACTTTCATTTATCTGTTGAGGAAGACAGAGAAACAGTAATTTTCCAGAAATCTTAAGGTGATGATTGGGAATCTGGTAACTTGGCAGAGAAATAAAATAAAATCCTAACAGAGAGACAGGTTTCTCATTTTTCTGGGTTTTGCATTTTTCTACTGCATTAGTCATAACTGTGATGTCTTTAAAGTATGCACTGTGCTGATAGATTATGATCTAGTAATACTGTGAACAACTTTTTGGACTTTGTAGTTACTCAGAGAAGATCAATACATCCTTGTGTGCGTAAATCAAATCTAGTGTTTTGGGAAGGGGTCAAAGAAAATTTTTTGTGTTTGTTTTTATTGTATGTTTTACTTAACTTCAGGTACTGTTCCCCTCAATGAAAGCATGAAGTAGGGAGGCTTTATTTGTAATGCTGGGATCAGTCTTCAGATTTTATTAGCTCTTAGTCCACTGAGATCAAAAAATTCCTGGCAAGTAACATCTTGACAGTTTCACTTGCTTTCTGTATATAATTTATGAGAATACTTTGGCTTTTCAGAAACAGAGAGATGTGGTTATGGAATAATATGAAGTATGTCTAAAACCTGAAAAAAAAATAAAGTGTTATGTTATAGTTCATGCTATTTCACAGTGGTGAATTCATGACGGTGTACTTTGTACAGATCTTTACACCAGGCTGCATCTTGAAAGATAGTTCAGTGACACATGAGAGGAGAAAACAGCATGGGAGGAGAGGTGGTTGATGACAGGTGAGATTAAAGTCTGTACCCACAGTGTACGGCAGTATTGAGATCTTTGCAAGCAGGTTAAGGGAAGAGATTGTTCCCCGCTGTTCCACGCTGGTGCATTGCGTCTGGTTTTCTTAGGGTGTGGGACATCCCAACAGAAGACGTAAGGGCAGAGCAGGATCCAGTGGATGGCCGCTATGCAGGTGGAGGGCTGCAGCACTTGGTGTACAAAGAGGCTAAAGAAACAGGGATTGTTTAGCCTGAAGAAGGCGGGGGGGCGAGTGTCAGGCTTCTGTTTTCTGCAGTCATCAGTACTGCAGGGGCACTTAAGTGTAGGTGGAGCCAGTTTCCTCTTGGAAGTACATGTAGAAGAACAAAGAGGAGTGGTCACAAGCTGCAACAGCAAACGTCCACTGGGACATAGGAAAATTCTTCCCCAGCAGATTGTTGAGCACTGGAACATGCTAGAGAGGCCACAGGAACCCTGTCTTTGGAGGTATTCAACATGGGCTTGGGCAAGAGCCTTAGCAGCCTCATCTAACTTTGAAGTCTGCCTTGCTTTGGAGCTGAGATAGCTACCAAGGAGGCTTCCCATTTAAATTGTTCTGTGCTTGTGTGATCCCAGATGGGCTGAGATGGTGGGTGGTCACAGGTGATGTCTGTTGAGAATCTGATACACAACCGTTTCATAAACAGAGAGCAAGCCCTCTGTATAAGATTGCCCAAAGAGGTGGTGGAGGCCCCATCCCTGGAAACATTCAAGGTCAGGCCTAATGGGGCTCTGAGCAACCCGATCTAGTTAAAGATGCCCCTGCTCACTGCAGGGGGGCTGGACTAGATCGCCTAATTTAAAGGTCCCTTCAAGCCCAGTGCATTCTGTGATTCTGTAAGACGGAAGTGTATTTAGATATGTCCACACAGGTTGCAATACTGTTTTACTAATGGTAATGAGAATTACATCATCTGATATGTATTAAATTGAAAGGCAGGAACAGTGTATCTGTATTCTGAATGAACAGCACTCAGAGTTTACTGATTTTCAGTTGCATCAGTATTTAAATACTTGGAGGAGCAGATTTTCACAAGTGCTCTGTACTGAGTTTTAAGGTCCTGTTAAGGCAATTTATTAATCTCTGACAGAACATTTACATTTCAAAGGATTAAGTATGAACATTAGGCCTTAATTTGATTCTATAAGGATCTGAGAACGCTTTGCACCCAACATCACGCAGGATTAAAGACTCTTCCTGGATTAATTTTACTGCTTGGGGGAGAATTGCCAGGACTGTTAAGTGGTTCACAGGGCAGCTAATGCTAGCAAATGGTGAGTGGTGCTTGGAGGATCCCAGTTCTGCCAGATCCATGAGCAAAACATGGAAACAGAAAAAAAAAAATACTAGAAGACTACAGCAATTAAAAAAGGTGAACTGTGTGAAACTTTTCTGGGAAAAGGAGGGATAAATGAAGAGGGCTGATACCACTTTTCCCTGCACATGAATGCAAAATGGGTTTCAGCAAAAAGTGTTTTAGGATTTTTTTTTCCTAGTGGAAAACAGAATTTGTAGCAACTACATATTTTTAACATAATGTGACAAGGCAGGCAATATTTTTGGCTGATGAACATCCAAACTTTTATACATGAGCTCTATATGTACCACAGCATAGGAACACATTTCTATGCTTTTGAAAGGGTTGCGAGAGATAAAATATACTAATGCTATGAGTTAGACTGCTTCCAGAAACAAGCAAACAAACTCTGTTCAGGCTTAGAAAATAGTAGGTTTCTCACCACACTGTGATTTGACCTTTCTGTCTGCTGTCACAAGCTGGACGGTCTTATTTACGCTTTAGAGAGTGATTGAGGATCTTTATTGAGATTATTCTGTGAAAAGGAGACATATTCCACTCTGAAAACAAAGTCCATCAGGCTTATGATGACTTGGCATGGTCTTATGAGCAGACACAGCAGGAACAGTTTTGTCATGGATATTTGAGGAATTTGTTTCTGTGTCAGATTAGTAAACCCTGACTCTCTGCCTGTCATAACTAATAGTTGATTTATAAGTTTTGTCCTGGACATGATAACCTGTTCCGTTTGTCAAGAGGACTTATGGTTCTAATAATTATGGCTTTTCCTTGTTAATGAGTGGCACAATTTTTTACTGATGGAGGCACAACCATTACAAATAATGTTTTCCAGATTTGTTTTCTTTTGTGAGGGACAGGGAGAGGTTCCAGGGATACACTAAGATTTACTGGAACCACTTGTGGTGGGTTTAGAGATGTGCAACTATCATTTTCTTAGTCTTGCTGCCAGATGTCTAAGAAGCCTGTTTCCAAATGTTATGATGGTAAAAAGCCTGCAGTGAATCAGCAGAATTTTGTACATTGTTCCACAAATACCCGTTTTCTAGTTCTGTTGTGAATTGTATAAAACTTTAGAATAAGGCAGAAAGAAGACTAGTTTATGGAAGAAGAGTAGGAAAAATAAAACATCATTGGGCCCCTAGATGAAAACAGAAGTAGCAGTTGTGTACATGTGTGCATTAGGACACATGTGTGCATATATTTTTTTTCATTTTCATCTGAATAATTTAATCTCTTCACATGAATATAGAGAGAGTAAGGTAATTTTTAGTATTGCATTTCAAGTCAAGAATTAACTGTGCAGCAGAGTGTGGCTGAAGTAGACTAAAAATGAATAAAAGTGATGAAGTAGCAAACCAAAGGTAAGAATACATTGGTGTACAAGAGAAGTCAAAGTCAGGAAAGCTCTAAAAATTGCTGTATGCCATGAAAGCTATATAATGCTGGCTCATCAAGACGGGCAGAGTCTATAAGATTGTCATCTCTTCTTTCTCTTCATAGTTTACCAATTTTGTGTTGCTTAGCAGCAGCAGGGAAGAAATCATCTTGGATCTTCAAATGTGTCAGTGATTTTCTGAGGACGCCTTGCTTCTTAAAAGTCCAAGAAGTTCTTACCACATCTCCAGATTTTACTGTTTTCATCCAGACTTGAATCTCTGAACCCCATATTACTAAACTGAAGAACAACGGTTTGCTTAGTTAACAGTTAAGCAGCTGTTCTGCATGGTACCTATTGAGTCATGTAATCATTCAGTCACAGAATAATTTAAATTGGAAGAAAACTCTTCAGGTCTGCAGTCCAACCACCTGCTGAAAGCAGGGCTGATTTTGGAGTTAGATCAGGGTGCTCAGGGCTTTGTCAAGTTTTGAATGTCTCATACAATGGAGACTTCACAAACTCTGTGGCAAACCTGTTGCTATTGACTACCGTCCCAGTGGGGACAAAAAGTGTCTTTATGTCTAACCATAATTTCCCTTACAGCAACTCCTGTTGCCCCCTACAGTTCTGAAACTTCCATGGTCTCCACATCTGAAGCTGCTTAGATCTTCACATTCGCTACCAGCTCTTCCATAGTTGCAGGTCCCGAAAAGCATTTCCCTCAGCTACTGTCGGCAGTAAAAAATTGTCACTAAGGAACTCAAATCACTTTTGAAAGTAAATCTTCCTTATCCCACCATTCTGCTGAAATTGTAGACATCTGTAGCTAGAGATGCTTCAGAAGATAAATTGACAATAAACAAGAATGATTGGCATGCTTCAACCATGATTCAGTTCATCCTAAACTACATGCCCATAAAACGTTACATGAATTGGACCTGTTTCTCTCCACTGAGTGCGGAGACTGATGACTGTACTATATACATCATGGATATCTAAAACTGAATTAAATAAATCTCACCTCTGCTGACTGTTACATAGATAATCACCTTTCTGTTGCTTGTGGATATTGAAATCCATTCTGCAAGTCAGTGTACAAAACTTACTGAATATGATAAATGCTGTATTTTTAAGTACTTATCTTTTAGAGGAATGTAATTGTGGCATTAACACAACATTTAAAAGAATGTACTTTAATTTAGTGCCATACTTTCATTGACACTAAATATTCTGTTCCTTTGTTCTAGAATGTTTGCCAAGTCTTTTGTATTGATGTAGGTTATAAGGACTTTCTCATCCATTGTGCACATTTGCTGACATGTTGTTAACTCTGTCTGCTACTTCTGTTCCACAATGACATACTACAATTTTTGGCTGGATTAGGCAGTATGACTTTGTTGTTGAGTCTGTGCAAGCCTAGACATAATTTTAACAGCTGTGGACAGAAGAGGTCTATCATGGACAGGTATGTGGAAAAATGCCAGTCTGGCTGAAAGTTCAAAGGAAAGCAACAGAAATTGCTTTCCAGCACCTTGGGAAGAAACTCAAATCTGTTTACACAGATACACTGGCCTTCCGGAGAGGGTTCACAGGTTCTTTTATTTCTATTTCCCTGTGTATAAAAACTAGTAGAAATGGAGTGAAAAGGTGTTTTTAACTTGCAGGCTTCCTTCCCTTGCTGAAGAGCCTAGTTCTCGAACTAGGCTAAATATCCCTCCCTAATTAGTAGCAGATGCAGTTGTACGTGCACAAGCGTGTGTCAAGAGGACATTTGGAAATCATAGTGGAAGGTGCTGTGCAGATAAGAAAGGAATATATGAAGCTGAAGCAGGGAGTTGTTAGGAGAGTTCGATAGTTGTTCTGTAAAGATAGGGAGGCACAGGGGACAGCTGTTACGGGGTTTTAGGTAACACTGCAAATCAAGCACATGAGCCCCACTTCTCCACAGTGGCATCCTTCATCTGTTATTTAAATATATCAGAAATGCATAGAGTTAGATGAGAAACCTCTATAATTTATCATCAAAAATACAGTTAAAACGTTTACAGGTTTTCCTCCTGTCCCCAAATCCAGAGGCTCTGTAGCAGTGTAGTGTCCACTTGTTTATTTTCCAGCTTTTCGTCTAGTGAAAGAGGCAGACCAAATGTGAAGATCCTAATGACTGTACCAAGACAGACAAACTTCCTGCTACAAAGGACACAGAGGCAGATGGAATTAAAGAGAAAATATTTTTCTATCACCTCTTCTAGCAGTGCTGCTATTCAGCAGTATCTTAGCAATACTGTTATTTTTATTACTTATGATGATTCTAGAGACAGAGTAACAGACATTATATTTTTAATTAAAATTGTTATTAGGCCCTTAAATGTACTTGCACCGATCTCAGCATACCTCACACTTCCATTTCAAGTGCATCATAATGCTAATTCTCCTATGTCTTTTTTGTTTTGGTGGGTTTTGTTATTATTTAAGGATAGTACCACTGTTAAATATTTGGAGTTACATTGCAAGGTTTCTGTCAGTCTTGCTCAACATGATGACTATATTCCTTTGTATACTGGGTAGACTGGGATTTACAAATCTTAGAATCCTTTTCAGTTGAAAAAGACCTTTAAGATCATGGAGACCGAACATTAGCCTAACACTGCCAAGTCCACCACTAAACCATGTCTCACCTACACGTCAAACCTCATCTACACGTCAAACCTCATCTACACGTCAAACCTCATCTACACGTCAAACCTCATCTACACGTCATTTAAATACCTGCAGGATTGGTGACTCTACCATTCCCCTGGGCAGCCTGTGCCAGTGTTTAACAGCCCTTTCAGTGAAGAATTTTTCCCTAATGTCCAGCAACCTGAAGCCATTTCCTCTTGTCCTGTCAGTTGTTACATGGGAGAAGATACGGACCCTCACCCTGCTACAACATCCTTTCTCCTGGTTGTAGAGTGATAAGGTTTCCGCCTCAGCCTCCTTTTCTCAAACTGAACAACCCCAGTTCCCTCAGCTGCTCCTCCTAAGACTTGTGCTCGAGACCTTTCGCCAGCTTCATTGCCCTTCTCTGGACATGCTTCAGCACCTCAATGTCTTTCTTGGAGTGAAGGGCCCAAAACTGAACATGGGATTTGAGGTGCGGTCTCAGCAGGGCCAAGTACAAAGGGCATAAGCAGTGCAATTTTTTTACCAGCTTTTGTAGCCTAATCTAAAATTAGTTTAATTTTATTATCTGAAAAAAGAGATTAAAAGTGTATTTTTTCATGTAGTTGGAGAAGTAGGACCAATCTTATGAGTCATGAATTGAAGTGCAGAGCCTTCAGTGGTCACATGATCCACGATGGCATGACTAAGGATGTAGAGTGGCGCCCATGGTGTTGTATGGATAAATCAAGCAATATTAATGCAGCTTTTCTGTCCACTTTCCCTGTTGAAGTGCACTGTGGCGGAAGGATGCTTCCAGGAAACCTGGCCTTATATTTCCCCAAAGTCACTAACACAGTTTTTAGTATCGGGAATGTAGGACTGAGGCTGGCAGCCCTGCTACTCGCAATAGCAAGCACTGTCAGAAATACATAATTTTTATTCTCCTTTGGGAGTATTATAACTGCTGCCATGTAGTCCCTGCTTTCCCCACTGTTTTTCTGTGTAATGAAAAGAGAGGACACAGGCTTCACGAGGTCAAGAAGAACTCAACTGTCACCTGACAAAAGCATAAAACTCCCGTGTGAGGGCTATATAATAGTGCCTGTAGGCTAACTGCCCTCGCTGTGCTGGGAGTTCTCATCCATTGCTGCTTCCCAAGGGGGAAGGTTGAATAATTTTATGAGCTTCTTTGTTCAGACGGACAGACCTTCATTCAGTCACAGGTAGTGTTTCCAGTTCCAAGTGCAGAAGGTGATTAATGATGCTTTCTTTTATGAAGTATTTTTCAGAAGCACATCAAAACCATCTCAGTTTACAGGAATATGTAGCTTTGATATGAGTAGAATATTCTAACAAAAAGGAATTGAAACTGAAAATCTGTAATCTGCACTTAAACCAAACATGCTTTCAGTTATTTAGAGTTACCAAACTCCTCAGGTCATTTTCTACCTGTTATTTATATTCTTACATATGCTTCATTTTTTAACCTTATTGCAGAATGTGCCTGCGGAGACTGCCCTGTACTCTGCTGTAATTGCTGCCCAAATCTACTACTTTGCTAGCGATCACTTTTTTTAATGCATCATGAAGGGTCCGTAAAAAGTATTCATAATATTTATGTTACTGTTGTTAAGTTAGTGTGTTCTTGAGGGATTGCGCAACCTGGAGAGCTTTATAAATACTTACAAATACTGCTGACAAGCTGGAAGAGGCCCAAGGGAGGGCCACTAGGATAGGAGGGACCAGGGGCACATGATATACAAGGGGAAGCTGGAAAAACTGGGTTTGTTTTCCATTACCTACAGGAGCTTTTATGGACAAACCAGTTTCTTGTGAGAGGCACATACAAAATAACAGTAGGAGCAGTGGTCACAAACTGCAACAGAAGATGACCCATTTAAGTATAAGGGAAAAATTCTTCCTCTGTGAGTGGAGCAGGTTTTGCCGGAGAGGCCACAGTATCTCCATCTTCAGTGATCCTCAAAGCAGGACAGGACAAAGCCCTCAGCAGCCCAATCTAACTTTGAAGATGGCCTTGTTTTTTGCCCATGAGGTGGAACCAGATGACCAACAGGGGTGCCTTCTAACCTGAATTGTTCTGTTGTTCTCAGAAACAGATGCATCATAAATAAGCACAACTTTGTGTGCCCCACTTCCAAGCTCACTGATGATAGAATGACTACTGTAGCTAACATTTTATGATTGCCGACATCTTCCTACTGAAATACTCCCACTTGCCTGTAGCTCACCAGAGAACTGTCTTTCACTGTGTTTGTGAAAATGTGCTCAGATTTCCATACACCTGCAGGAATTCTCAGGGGGGTTTTGTGTGTGTATGTGCTCAGTAGATGCTTGCACTTAGTAACTAAAATCTCCAAAGACATCACAGTTTGCTTAGGCGCTCCTAGCAATTAGCACTGACTGCATGTGCCGACGGACGGTGTCTGAGCACACTATGTCCCAGGGCTGCAGAGACACAGCCGAGTTTCTCTTCGCAGCCACGGCCAGCTGCCGCAGGCTGGGACCTGGCCAAGCCCTGCGGATACGAGCAGGACGCCTGTCCCTGGTGCGCGTTCAGTGACCCCCGTGTTGGTGCCAAGGCAGTGGTGGAGGAGGGAGTGGGTTCAGATTTATTGGGACAAAAACTAAACGGGGGAAAGGGATAGGTCAAGGGCTGTATTTAGGCATCTGTGTAGACATGAGCTCAGGAGTCTCAGTGACCCCATCGATATGACACAGAGAAACTCAATAAACTAAGTTACTAAGCAAGTATTCTTTATTACAGCACCAGGCTCGCACGGGATATCTCCTTGAAAAATAGGCTTGCCAAAGATAGGGAAACTTTGACATACATGGGCTGCCGACATGCATATGGATTCATTAACATAAGTCCCTGCCCAGTTCACATGCGCGTTGCGTCTCTCTGGTGGTCCTCAGGTGCTCTCTGGTGGTCTTCCTGAGGAAGGCTCCCAGTCTTCCTCAGCCACAAACTTTTGACCTCTTCTTCTGCCTGGTGCCTCGGATCCTGCACCAGCCAATCCCCGTGCAGCTCTGCAACCAGAGCTCCTAACCTCCCTGCTATGCTCTCCTGCACCTTGCACATCCCCCCTTCTGGTCAGAACAGAACAATTCTGAAATTCACACCCCAAGCTACAGAACAGAAACAGTTCTCAGACACAAGCAGTTCTCAAATTTATATCCTACAAACTTCCACGTATCAGTTGCCTATCTGCACTACTTACCTGCTTGCATGCCTTTGGGACTTCTTCCTGAAGTGATCTTCTCCATATTCCAGAAGAATCTTCCTGAAAGTATTCACATTTGGTTTGGCTGGAACCTTCAGAATAAGCTTACCTGCATGCAGTTGGATCCAGCTCCTCTGTACAGCCTCTACCTGTGCTACCTGCTGCTGGATTGTTAACATCACACAGGTGTTCCCTGAAGGTGCTCTGACATTGTGTAACTTCAGGGCAGATGAGATAAGAATCAGCCAGGGCCCTTGTTTGGATATATAGCCAAGGACCTAGGCTAGACTCGTTTAGATGGCACGGAAAAGAAGGCAGCTTCCTGTGTGTTGGAGAACCACTGTAGCAAGCAAAGAAAAGATTAGGGTTGTCTGAATGGAAACAGTGGGACCGAGCTCAAAGGCCTATAGCCTGTGTTAAATAGGTTTCGGAATGACTGTGCTATGGGGTGGTAATTGCTGGACTGATAGAATGGCTTCACTACAGGAAGCATTGTTACTGTACAGATAACAGCAGGAACCGGAAAG
>NW_009716451.1:16025-21687 GCF_000703405.1 Apaloderma vittatum
GCAGTGCTAACAGATATCACAGGAACAAGAGGAAAACGTTGCTTAAGGGGCAGTGAAGTCAGCAGAACAGAGATAAGCCAGTCACTCAGTCCATTTACACTGAATTCTTCCTAAATCACACCCCTAAGCCACAACACCCCCTTTTCAGTTGTAGCCCCTGGACCAATCAAGGGCAATAGATGTGTGATATAGTGTGACTTTGTCTCAACCATCGAATGCATAAATGTTCTCTGTCCTGTTTCTTAGTATTATCCTGCTAGCACCTATACTGGGCAAGATTATAATAAACTTGAAATCTCATCTCTGTGTAGGGGTTGGATTTTGCAGCCCAGATAAAAAATCCATTTTTGGGACAGCAGCTGGCATGTGTGATAAGGACAGGAGGTCACAAGCAAATGATTGGTTTGTGATACTGAGACACAAGGGATCACACTGGCAAAGAAGTGCACATAAAAGCTCTGCATAAGCCCTACAGCCTACTTTCTTCCAGAGCCTGAATTAGAACTGCATTTCTTTGTCTCATTGGTCTACTGCTTCATACCAAAGAGATGCAAATCTCACTGGCAAAGCCTATGTTCCAGCCAGCTATGCAGTGCCAGCAATTAGACCTTTCCCATCCAGGCAGAGTTGTTGGAGTTGGCATTCAGGAAGGTTGGCTCATATTTATTGCATATTTTCTTCTTATATACATACATCTTTTTTCCACTGTGGAGTAGAGCTGCAGAAGGAAAGCATAAATCTGCTGGTGGCTCAGATTCATCCAGGCACTGCATCAGAAATGCACCAGTTTAGTCTTATCAGAAGCAGCAGATTAACATTTTCAAGTGTTAATAAGGGAGTATTTTATTGGATTTCTCAGTTTAATCTGAACAGGCCTGTACTGCATTTTGCAGAAGGGTCTCAGAGGAGAACTGTCTCAGCATGAGTAAGCATGGTAGAGCCAGTCCCACCCACCCCACATTCGTTTCATAATGAATTTTTAGTGTGAGTGATAGGACTTAAATTGTTCCGGAGTCACTGTTATCCTGACATTCTTAATTTTTAAGCTAGCTTTCCAAAAAGCTGCTGAAATGTTAATGTCTATTCAGTGTATCTTTGATGTGAACTTAAAGGCTGTTTTTCATTGAAGAAATTGTCATTGTGTCAACAAGAGGATTCTCACTAATATGCGTGTGACAAAAAAGTAAATCCATTTATAAATTATGTAGCAAATGGCTAATTGCTGCAACAACTGAATTATACGAGGCTTTTGGAAAAGATGACAAGAATTCTGTGGCAGCAGTTTGGAGGGTGCTTTGCAGTATTTTAGGGACTTGATACATTTTCATTTGTAATAATTGTAACATCCATTTGATGTGTTTATTGTTGCAATTTTTAAACATGCTTGAGTAAGTACTCATGGCCGCATAGCAGAGCTGTAGTTCTCATGGGCCCTCCTGGACTTCAAATTGCAAAACAGAGGTCACACAAATGTTTGCCAAAAATGTATTTTTTGGCTTTTTGGCATGTAAGTTCTGTTGTCTCGGTAGCAAAAGCTCAGCGTTCCCTGTGCAGCGAGCGGGCAGCACAATTGTCAGATGCACCAGGATTGTGCTACACGATGCCTTCATAAATATTTTTTTTTCCTTTTTATTTTTTTTTTCTTGGATTGAGCTGAACTAGCCAGTTTCACACTTCAGGATGTTTGCTGGGAACTTTTGGCCACAAACAGAAAACGGATCTGTGCCCTGGGATGTGTTTGTCCCTCGGCAGCAGCCTGCACTCTCCTGCACGTTCAGCGGTGATGTGTCACAGGGTCCCACATCGATTCGTCGCAGGCAATGTTGAGAATCAACACAGAATTGCAGTCAAAAAGTGCGGGATATCAGAGAAAGGGAACAAAGATAAAAGGGAAGTAAAGGGAAAGCACAGGAAGTGCTTTTGGCTCTACTCACAGTTTACAGCCTTACAAGCGATGATGGCCCCTTCCCTTTACTGGGCCCTCCTATTAATCTCTCAGACTGATCACGATATATGATCAGTGACTGGAGCCCAAAAGCTATGCATTCTCTGCCTTTTCATGTGTAGTGTAGAAGTCACGGGGAGAGTTAATACTGCGTGAACTGCTGCACAGGATTTTCAAGGGAGCAGGAAGGAATAGATAAATCTTTTTCTATCTGATACAATCTCAGCAGGAGAATAAGCACATCGCTGAAGTTCAGGATATAGTCTGTTCCCTCAGTTGTTCAAGTCACTGTTGCTTTTCACAGCTCTGCCTGGGAACCAAGCTAAAAACAATCATGAATGCTGTATGCATTCTGGTTACTGAGAAATTAATAGAAGGGGTTTTTTCACAAAGTCAAGAATATCAGTCTTATTGGTGCTAAATTACTACATATTGAAGGGCTCTATTAAGCTACTTTTCCTTATAGTTTGGTATATCCTCACCTAAGACAGTCTTTCTTCTTTTACAAAAAAGAGAAAATAAATTACTGTGCCCATGGACTAAACAGAGGAAATAGCTTAGATCACCCCATGCTTGGCTGCACTCCTCAACTGGTGCTTATATAGTAACTTGCAAGTGAGCCTGAGAGGTGTCATTTACAGACAGAAGACATAGTAGTGTTCAAGAAAAGAGGACAGGACTTTATGCCTTTCTAAACTGAATTTCATGCTATCCTTGCCATACTCCTCTTTCTGAGCTCTCTGTATATATATTATACATAACTCAGGTTTCTTTGTGGCAGTAAAATGGAATAGCAGGTTTTTGCACAGAGATATGAACTGTCATGAACTTGCTCAGTATTTTTTTACTAAAAGGAGAAGAGAAAGTTTGTGTCATGTTTATATTATGTAACAAGTCTTATTAATTTGTGACTAACTGACAGCAGATGACAACTAGCCTGACTGATCAAATAAAGTCTAACTTACTTGGTAGGTCAAAAAATGTTGTAAACCACCATTGGTTGATACTCATGTCCATCCTCCATGCAGGCTTCTCTTTTCAAAAGCATTGTAAAACAGTAATAACTGTGCCAAGGAAGACCTAAAATGCCTTTAGCCTTGTACCCTGTCTCCTATATCTTGAGTGGTTGCCTACCAGTGCACAGTAAAGAGCAGAAGAATGGAGCAAGCACTCAATATTCTGCCTTCTTCCGGTGATGTGTGTGTCTTGAGGAAGCTGGGAGTTAGAGATGGTGCCTTGATATATATTACCTTTGAATATTATTTCCTGCAAAGTTGACAGTTGTCCTCTTGAGCATGCAGGTGTAAGAAGTTTTAGGATGCCATGTAATAAGGATTTCTACAACTTGAGTGGAGAAAGTTGTCCTTTGTTCCTTTGAACCTTTTACTTACTAGTTGCATTACTGCCTCCTGCCCCTTTTTTCTTATTATTTCAAGACATGGTGAATTATCAACCGCAAGTTATCTGTTATCCTCTTTCTCATTTCGTAGATCTCCTTACTAAACTGTCTCTTTTCCAGGCTGGAAAATCCTAAGTTATTTAATCCTAAAAAATCTGTTCTTTATCTTTTTTGACAGCTTTGTGTGAAAACAGTTCAGGATAGGAAATGTTTTTTCTTACCAGCTCCACTGTGTCCATGCATGTGTACGTACACTCGTGCCCTCCGCACCATGGTGGTTTCATCCTCAGAGGTTAACACGCACAATGCAACTGGATGAAGGCAGGCTGGACTCATGGAGAGCCCCATTGTGAAAATATGCTGCTGTCAAACTTGATGGCAGTTGGTTGGAAGAACTTCACAGGTTTTCTTCAGTCATAATGGGTAATGGCTCATTGACTTACCTTCTGCAAGGCAGCATTAGAGATACTGCTTTGTGGTGATGCTCCTTTAGATGCTTAAGCAACTGATACTTTAATCTGCTCATCAGTTAACATGGTTTGAAAAGGGCTTGGCACTACTGTGAGAAGAAGGATTCTGATTTGAGCTTAAAATATTTGCTGAGTGATTTCTAAAAGAAGAAAACTTTTAAAAACATACTTGATTTATAGTTTGGTGAGGCATACTAGGCATGTTCAGGGGGCAGGTGTAGACTAATCTGTCAAGTGTTTTGCCCCTGTCATAGGAATTTCCAACATGTGCCACCATGTTCTGTGCCCTCAGGTCTCAAAAGGGATCACTCTTGGGTTTGGTTTCCCAGCTCACATAACAGAACAAACATCTCGCCAGCAGACTGAGACCTACACTGACCTACAATAGCATTATATAAGCAGTCACTTTAATGAAAGTAATAGATATATCTGTGCCTCATGTGATGAAATTATGCCTCATGCAAGGGACCGCTGCAAATTTAGGCATGGCGTGAAGCCCTCAGGATGGTACATAATGGAGCTGGGGCAGATTTCCAAAAGATGATGGTGTGTTCCTAGCTGAAAAGCTGTTTTCAAAATGAAGAATACCAGGGTACTTAGCATGAGCAAGCTGCTTTCTCTGACCTGCTTAGGGATAGATGAACTGGTGCAGATGGAGATTTCCACAGAAGACATACTGAGATTGTCAACTCAGATGAATAAATTATAGCAAAGTATCAAGCAATTGAATACCAGATTTTGTAGTGGGATATGTAAGGAAGACATAGGAAATTGCATCGTTAGCTCTTCTAGTTATTTTAACATGTTTCTGGCTTCTTACATCTCTGTTCTGTCATGTGGACACTCACTCTACCCACTCCGCTCTCACTACTCTTCCCATCTTGCACCATTTTTTCTCTTTTATGCTAAGGTCCCAAAAACTACTAAAGATTTGAATTTTTCTTCATAATTATAACTGCAGACTCTTGACTACCATAATTTTCCTTCTTTCTCCTTTGAAATGTTGTAATTTAATTTGTATGCTTACACCAAGCTTAATAGCCTAGAAATGAAGCTGGACATTTTATAAGGTGTACATTGGTATTTCCTGTGTTCTTTGGTTCCTGGTTCTGTTGGAACAAGCTATACTTTGAAATTCGTATTTTTAGTGATAATTTGACATTTCCATTTATTCTTCCTCATAGAACTAAAAAAAAAACAATTAAAGAATAAAAAAAAAAAAATGAAAAAAACTACCTTCAGTTTTTAAAATTTCCATCAAAGCGAAGCTGGGTAGTGAGTTTGTTTAAAACTTCATGCTATTATTTTCTGAACTGTCTTGCTTATTCCTCTTTAATGTACATGTATCTTAGATTTGTAGGAGCCAGAAATGCTGGAGCTGGTTACACTGTCAACACAGAAGTGTTTTCCAGAATTTCAAGTTCATTTAATCGGTATAAATCACTCTCCTTAAGTCCATATGTGGCAAGTGCAAACCATGCAAGCAGATTCCTTTTGTCTTTTATGCTCGTTCCTGCTGCTGGAGTCACACCACAAGTCAAGACAAGGGACCAAATGAGTTTCTGTTTGAGCCTCTTTCTCCACGCCTTGTGCCCCTGCATTGTTTTTAAGCTGTGCAGAGGCACTAGCATTCAGCTTTAGACACCTCAGAAGGATCAAGGGTGGCTTTTCATTTTGGTTTTTTTCTCTCCTGAAATAAGCACTTCATTGCCATGAAAGAATTTGGCTCATCCATGAATTGCTGCTCATTCACAAGCCTTCACTGCTGACTCGAACATGCTGGCACAAGCTTTTTTTGCCATCACATGGGAATCGGGTTTGAGGAACTAACTCTCCTTTTTTCTGCCC
>NW_009716451.1:21718-38775 GCF_000703405.1 Apaloderma vittatum
CCCCCCCATCCCAATGTTAGCTGTGAGCTGCTTCCATTTTCTGGTCCAGAGTACTCCCTGCTCATAGAGGCTCTTAGAGCAGGCGAAGACACAGTGATCCAGGAGCCTCCTTCTTTGGTGGCACTGTCAGCTGTGCCTGCTGCAGGAACTGACTGAACTGCAGTCAGGGAGGAGGGATCGGTATCTCCAGGTGGCAGATTAGTATCTTCAAATGGCAAGATCAGAGCACCTCAGCTTCTTCCTTAGTGGCATCAATTAAGCTCTTTGAGGTTAGAAGGCAAGAATCCACATCTTTGCACCCAGAAAGCATGCCAAGGAGCCCAGGGAGAAGAAAAGTGGTAGAGCCCACCTAAAATAAGGAAGGCTTTGGGGCAACACTAGTGGCATGTGTCCATTGTACCCTGGGAAGTGTTTACACAAAGTTTTGACAACACTGTGCTGGAACTATTAAAAGAAGAGATGCCAGGCTTGTTTGTAGAGCTCAGGTTTAACAGATCACAGCATAGAAAGATTCCCTGCACTCCCTTGCTTCGGTACTAGCAGGGAACCCACAAAGAGCTTATGCAACCTGTAACTATTGTATATATTATCCCTCCTGCTTAATGCAAGTATGTTATTTTAGTTTGATTTACTGTTTAGGTTTCTTAGTTGTATCTTAATGTGTTTAAGGAAATTCCTGGTAACATTGGATCCTTCCTGGGCAACTAAGGGACCAAACTAAGCAACTGTAAATAAGGTTCTTGGGTGCCTGACATAATAATAAAACTGCATCAGACAATTGTATCAAAACTCATTGCTGGCCCCATAAGTGTGAAGGAGGGTTTTGTGATCTGTAGATTGTAATGGAACCATTATTTTTATGTTTGCATTGCCCAAGAGCAGCACCTTGTACTCAGAAATCCCTTGCAGAGCCGAACCTGGCCACACCTGCTGCAGGATGGGGAAGGTGGCTCCTGAGTGCTGTCATCAGGATCACAGCTCAGTTGTCCGCTCTTCTCAGAACTGTGGCCATTCTGCTGTAACATCTGGAGACTTTCACCAAGACAAAGCATGCTTTGCACATCTCTTGTCTCAAAGTCTTGAATCCATAACATCTCTTAGCTGGCTGGTGAGAAAGGGAGCGAAGAGAGAAGTTGTAAAATAAAGAGGGTATTTTCTATGTCACCAGAGGGGCCTCTATCCCTGTGGCAGTGCCTCTTGTTTATTAGATTACTCTTCTATCTCAGGGAAGAGGGGTGAGCTTAAGTATTATGAGTTAAAGGACCATTACCAGATATATCTATTTTATTTTTGTAAAATAAGCTGACAGGTGTTTCAGCTCCCTGTTGTTTCAGTAAAGGTTAATTTGTTAGAGAGATCTGTGTGATTGACTGGACACTGTCAGATGTAATCCACATTTTTGCTTACCTTTTCAAAAGACACAGCTCTAAGAGCAACTGTAGAAAGAAAGATTTTCTTGTGTCTTAAATTATCAACAGCTTTTTTTCCTATCATGAAATTAAAATAGATAGCATTATTTGTATTTTTCTTGTCTCGAGACTACTCTGCGCTGTGCTAGGACTACACACAATAGCTAACCATACATCCTAATACCATATCCTGTGCAGACATAGCAGTAGTTTTCGTGGTTTATTTCTGGAGTACCCTTCAGAGTATGATGGTTCAGTGTCATTCAACATAATGTTGTCTTGGTCACTGGCATCGACAAGGTGACAAAACCACTGAAGTTTGCCATAAACTCAGAATTTTGCAGATCAATGCTGACATGAAAAATTGGCCTCTGTGCAATTCGCATATTCCCTCTGGAGACTGATCTTTATACCCAGCGCAGTGCTGGGCGTTTCAGAATATGTAGAAGCAAACAAGATAGCCTCTCCAGGCATGATTACTTTTTCCAAAGCATAACTGTATTACTTCTTCTAGTGTTACTGTTAGCCCAACTATAAAAGGACAGTGCTGGTAGTCACAGGGGGGCCTTGCCTAGAGTCTTCCAGCTCAGCTTTGCAGGCCATGAGGCAAACCCTGTTACACTGGCCTGGCTCAAGCCAGCAGGATTGCAAGCTGAAGAACAATTTGTCCCCAGGGACACAAATAAGCATCCAGTCTTGAGATGCTGAGCTCACCGAGGTTCGTCCAGTGCTGTGATGGGGATTCAGCGCTAAGGAACGTCTACTGAGAAAGGGCTTTTTAGTGGAAATAGTGTTGCTCTTTGGACAGAGTTTTTACTGCAGTATTTGAGGAGACAAAGCCATGTTTTTCACTGCCTGCAAGGTTCAACATTAATGGTTGCTGTAAACTTTTCTGACTGTTCAGGATCATTCTGGCCTCAGAATCTGTGATGAAGAGCAAATATTATGGGCTTTTGTGGATGAGTTCACTTCTTAGAGTGCTATTAAGTACAAGCTGGTCTGAAATGTTGCAAGATGCTCCAGACTGTTTCGTTTTACAATCCAGCCTTTTTCCTCTGTTGTGAGCTTTTTCAGATCTAATCTTTTGCTGTAGCTTCTGCTTTTCTCTTATGCTGAATGTCAACCTTACAAGAAAGATTTTGCTCTTTCTTTTCATCTGTTTTCATTTAAAAATAGTGGTGTAGTTGCCTAGAATAGCAAAGATTGAATCTTCTGAAAGACTAGCATTTGTTTCAGATGAGGGGTTTTTTTGTCTGTTGCTGACAGCTTGTGTGTGAACCTAGGCAGGTTCTTAAGTCAAACACTAATTTGTGCAGATCTTACTTTCAGACTTTTTGGAAAACCAGAATAAATATTACCCATGACTGTAATTCAGGAGGTGTCACTTATTTCTGTTCAATACCACGTGTGTACATTTGTACATGGGCTTCCTGTCCCTTAAATCTTCCTTTCTTATGGAGAATTATTTAGCCAATCTCCTGCTGCAGCTTCTGGCCTCTCTCACAATCCCTCACGCCCTCAGCCAAGTGTTCATTTCACCAAGTACGGCAGTGGCGAGTGCTGGCCACCCTCATGCCGTTGAGTTTGTGTTGGGCTGTCTCTCACTGTCCAGAGTTGGAATCAACATTGCATCTCCTGCCCTTGAGATCGGCTGCCTCGGAAGCCTCCCCTCGTGCTGGGTGGTGTGGGACAGCAGAAGAGGCTGCACAGAGCTGTGCCCCGGTGCCTGAGGGCAGGTAGGCATCCCTCTGAAGTAGGGAGACAGGTGGGAAATGAAACACCTCTCTGGTGTGGGGATGGGCGGTGTCAAGTCTCGGTCGGGCAAAATCAGACCTCGTGTTGCAAAAACCTCTGTCAGGGATAAAGAGAGTCACAAAATTTAGGTTCATTTTTACTGTTTAGCAGTTGCTTGCTACAGCTTTCATTTTAAAAGAAGCAACTCCCAAGTGTGTGTCTTGTCAGGATTTCTAGTCCAATGGCTTTCAATTTTTGTCTTTTTTCAGCATGCATTTTTCATTGCCTTTTTCTGCCACCTTCTACTGGGCTGCTTGTAACCACTGAAGTGACTGAAAATACAGGGGTATTTAAAGGTTAGATGAGGGTTTCAGCACTATAGATCTTAAAGATTATGCAATCGTCTCTAATAAATTCTGTTGAAACATGGGCCATAATATATAATTCATCTCATCTTTCCAAACTTGCATGGGCCCAGGAGGGCTACCAAAATTCAGCATTTGCTTAAATAAAGAGACAATATGATTCAGCATGTAATCAAGAATTGGATCTAAGAAAAAGGCTGACATCATTCCATGATTCCATGATTTCACAAGGCTGTAATCTTGTTGCTGTGTCAAAAGCAGCTGTCTGTACAGCAAAGGAATGGGAATAAATAAGAAGACCTTCTGAACCCAGTTAGAATTTCAATCAAGAAACATAGTATCCTGTGATAAATAGGTTAGATTAATTATCCTAATGTTACTTTTTCCCGCCTTAGATGTTACCTTTTTTTGGTTAAAATCTGATCAAATGTAATTCATCTTTCATTTCAGTAGATTTTGTCTTATTTAAGTACCAACACTGATCCAGTTTACCTTTCATTTTCTTTTACTCAATGACATTGCACATTAACTGTTTCAAATTAGGTGTTTGCATCTTTTGTTTTTTGCCCTAATACTTTCTAATTCTAGTTTTACCATTCAGTTTCTGTTTTCTTAAATTATATCAATATATCTTTAGGCATTTCTTATTTTACTTAAGAAAAATACTATCCATAATGTTTTAAACTTGAGACTGGTAAAACAGCATATTTTGTTTTAAAAAAAATCACAGCTAGCAAAATCTCACAGTTTCTCTATGTTACTGCTGAGAGTGTCTCACACTTCTGTGAGCAGTAAAAAAACTTACTTGATGTCTGCCCATAGGGATGAAGTTCTAACAGTTTGTACCATGGGAATCTCCACACTTAGTATGATGGTGAAAGTCTAGATTTCAAAAATGCAGGAAAATACGGAGATCCTTCAGAAATGGCATGATAGGAATGCACATACACTTACTACAGATTACTAAAATCCTACCCTTTAAAAATTTGGAAAATATTGCTATCAAAGTCTGTCTGTTGAAAAAGCAGGTAACATCCTTTTTTACTGATGTTCGCTGTACTTGGACCTACCAGCAGTAATGCAAAAGATCTGTGACCATATGGCATCACAATAATATCTGTGAGACTTCCTTAAAGACACATTCTGAGGCAATTTTGTAGCAAAATTTAACTATTCTGCACAAAACTGGCAAACAACATGGGATGAGAAACAAGGCTGCCAATATTAAATGTAGTAGGAAGTTAAGACTTTCTACCCAAAACTAAACTGAATCTCAGTTTTGTCTCTCACACTTGTGTAAATCCATTTTAGCTCCTGATACCGATTCATACAATTGTAAAACCAGCACCAACTAGAGAGGAGTTTTTCACTGAAGTGGAATGATTTCCTGAAGTAAAACTTAATGTCACTCAGAGATGTTCTCACATGAATTATCCTCATAATTATTTCTGTTTAATTTTTTTAAAAAAACAAGACTAACCCTCTTGCATTCATCACACTTTTCTGCTTATGTGCAGAGGGGGTGAATGAATCTCTTTATCTCTCAGTGTGCCAGAAGTGTCATTTTTGGTCATTTTGTATAATTACAGCTTGCAGTTGCTGCAGAGGAAACGGTGTGATGATAACTTTTTTTCATGAGACCTGTCTGAGTGGCAAGCTCTTTCTTTTTACTGTGCAGGGGTGTAGACGGAATCACAGTTGCTAAGATCATAGTTAAGATATAGAAGTCTGGCTAAGTGCATGCAAGTGGTCTGTGGTAATTTCAATTTTCTCTTGCTGAGGCATTGGAGCAAAATCAAGAGAATGACTGCCAGTTTAAATGGTGGGTTTGTTGACACTTACAGAATACCAGGTCTGTCACTGTGGGAGATGAGTTTTGCAGGAGCTGCCTTCAGGCTTTCCAAAGCTACAGGGTCTCCAGAGCAAGAAAAGTGTATCTCAAAGTAGTAACTAGTGTCCATGTATAGGACATGTATTAGTGGTTAATACCTGCCTTTAGAAACCTGAATGTAAATGTAGCTTCCTAACTGACTGGCAACGCAGTGTCTGACACGTTAAAGAGTCAAGTCATAGGTGCCAGGATTTTCTGAGTAATCATTCTGACTTTGGCAACTGTTCTTTCTTCCAGCCATCTAAGCTCAGTTGGGGTTCACATAATGAACTTCTCTTCTTCCCCTGTTTTCCCATTGCAAAAAGCAGAGAAATGCATATGTCACAGTAATTTTAGGGAGATGATGTTTGATTGTTCGAATGACAGCTTGAAGGAGGGCATGTGCAAAGCTGTTAATGTATTGTATGCTGAATGTCCAGAACCTGCTGACTTCAAATGCGTATTGGAAAGCTCTTGGAGAAGAAAGAACTACTGTTATGGGTAGCATGTAAGAATATTTTTTAACTCACCTGTTTCTTTGGTTATTTTGAGGAATGATTAGGTATACTCTTATTGACAATGCCTATTAATCTTTTGTTAATCTAAATTGCATCTGCATGAATGTCAGTAAGTGGAACAAGCCCCTCCTTAACACAGTATCCTTAAAGTCCATGCTTTTGTGAATAGTGGAGTCTTAGGTATGCTAAAAACTAGTATAACAGTAATCCTAAAGACCTGGGTTCATCTGTAGTTAACCTGAATGTTTGCTCTCTGTTTTGTCCAGTCAGGAAATGGCTGTGTTTTCAAATGGGAAGAAATCAAAAACAAACAAACCAACAAACAAAAACAACAACAGAAGTTCCCTCTAAGGTCCTCTTATGGTTGTTTGAAAATATTAGTTTGTGAAAAGATATTGCAGAAAGATGGCAGACAGGCAAAGCGAGAAATGAACATTTTTCAATAGTGATCAAACTTCAGGTATGTCTCTGGAGCCTGTATTTCAAGAAGTGAGAAAAGAAGCCCCCACCACCTCTTCTATGACTCTTCCCTAACCAAGTTTTGAAGCCCAGGACTGGCAGCACTCTGTTCTCACAAAGATGGGATGGGTGCTAGAGGAAGTCAAGTTAAGCAGAAAATATGTAAAATTTAAATCAATTTTGGCCATCTGCTAGTCCACTGGGCTTTTGGATTTGATTGTTTTATCCTAAACTACTTTGCAATAGTAAAATAAAGATGAGTCTGGAGGCTTACTTCAGGCCACTCAGTGGTGTGTAGATGATCAGAAGATTGTTTTAGGCTCATAGCCAGATCAGAGAAATGAAAGCTGAAGGAAAATATGTATTATTCTGTTAAGCTCATCTCCCCTCTGAGTCGTCATGAGTTCTCCCCATTTGCATGTACTCTAGTGCTTTGTTCATCCTACTGTTGAATCGCCAGTACTTCGGGGGGGGAGGTTGTTTTTCCACTGCTAACTTAATTCCATCCGTGTAATATCATTGGCATGATTTCTCTCTCTCTTGGTATTTACATCATCCTGAATTTCAGAGTTAAGTTAAAATGTATCCAGCTCAGCAACTTTCCCATTTTGGGAAGAACTTGAGATACTTCCAGTTCATAACTTCAAACGTGTGACATACATTTCCTTTCACGTGCAAGAGTCCAGCTGGGATCCAAAGCATGTATTTAAGTCACAGCCTCGAGTACTGCTTGGTACTCTGGTCGCTTGGTTGTTTTTTTAAAAAGAAAACTAGTTTGTCAATTAGCAGGATTTTCATATGTTGTATCACAATATAGGTTAATTTCTGACATGGGAGAATGGCAATTGTTGCCTTATAAATACTACTAAAAGGCCAATCCTTGTAAGTCTGCAAGAGTTCTACTTAAGCAGAGGGCAGAACATTGTCACAGTCATTTTCCTTTTGAAACCCACTAAAACGGATGCTTTTAAAAAAACCACTGCAAAACTGCTCAGACTCAGGTTCCTGCTAAGTTCGAGGATAAATAGAGCATAAAACAATACTTCCATTTTTCTCTAGTTTGTTTTTTAAAATTCACTGGATCTTTGAAGCTGGTAACTCATAGTTCATGATTCATTGCAATAATAAAGCTCCGAATTACTGAACAAGTAAGCTTCCTGGCTACAGTAATAAAACACACTCTAAAAAGCACAGGAGAAATACTACATCCCAGGATGTTTTAAAATATTCAAATCAATTTAGTGTTCTTTGGGACTCAAGAAAAAATATTAGAGTCCAGATCTGCAAAACCAATGAAAACACTGTATAAGCCCTTGTACACTTCACAACCTCTGTAAAGATGAAATTGAGTGCTTCTCATCATGACAATTCATGAAGAATCAGCATGACTTCCAGTCTTTAGGTATTCAAAGCCATATATAATTTTCAGTCATTACTGTCACTGATTAGAGTACAGGAAATATCTCAAATTGTTTTGAGGGCTGTGCTGTTGTTCAGTGCACATTCCTGTGTTGTGTTCAGTGGATCTTGCTGCAGAACTCAGAGGAATCTGTAAATGACAGGTCAGTAGCGTCCCTTGGAGTTTCACTCCAGATGTAATAGGTAATTTCCCCTGGACCGAAGAACAAGACTACTGCTGACTTATGGGAGTTTCCTTCAAAGATATTCAGATAATTGCTCTGTGGATAGAACTGACATTTTTCCTTCACTTACTTTACTTGACTAAAAACTACACTGAATTTTACTTCAACTTTTGGATGGAGATTGCTGATTGGCAGTCCATGAAAATCTGCAAAGTGCGAGGTAGGATTTTTCTGTCATGTGTGCATGTGCACCCAAATCAGGCAGTGATTATTTGGAGGAACAGTTAAAATTTGCAGAAGGCAAAGGTATCTTGAAAGTTCAACAATGGGAGGTGCAAGAATTTACAGCCTGACTCTCCTGGAAGGTCTTCCAAAAGCATCATGAATTAAAAGGACCAAATGTCACAAACAGGGTGAGATTGAGGGCTAGTATCTTCATGAGTTACTTCATTCAAATGTAATGAGGGTGTGGAGGGGGAATAAATAATGAGAAACATAAGGATGAAATACAGAGTTTGGGACATGGTGTCATTGGTAATTGACAATACACTGCTGCATGTGCCTAATGAAACCCGTCGAACTCATGGCCCTGCTTTTATGGAGCACTGGTTATTGTGAACCTAATGATTGGCAGCTTCTTTGATTTGTGAGGAAAATCTCAGTCTTTTCTATTGTGTTTTTATTATTCTGCAGATGTCCTTAAACAGAGATGCACTGCATCACTGCTTAATTCTTTTTTTTCATGCTGTCCTACAGCTACCTCCAGTCTCTTACCTCAGTATCTCTTCTGGATGATCCCAGATATGTGCAATTTCTTCTCTGTGCTATCAGGGTATGTGTGCGGCAGACCAAGAAATTGTCATCTTCACTATTTAAACTGAGTGACAGTGTGATTGCAGGTTTGCACCAGCTCTCGCATTTCATTTACTGTTTGTCAATATTATGTTTCTTCTGCCTTTTCCTCAAGTTTTTTCCTAGCCTTTTCTGTCTTCCTCTCATACACAGAATCTCTTTGGTTGGAGGACACCTTTAAGATCATTGAGCCCAACCATTAACTGAGTGCCACCAGGTCATCACTAAACCATGTCCCTAAGCACCACATCTTCATGTTGTTTAAGTACCTCTAGGGATGGCAAATCCACCACTGCCCTGGGCAACGTGTTCCAATGCCCAGGACCCTTTCAGTGACCCTTTCTGTGAAGAACTTCTTCCTAACATCCAGACTAAACCTCCCCCAACACAACTTGCAGCCATTTCCTCTAGTCCTGTCACCTGCTGCTAGGGAGAAAAGGCTGACCCTCTCCTCTCTCTATTCCCCTTTGAGGTAGTTGTAGGGTGATCTCCCCTCAGCCTCCTTTTCTCCAGGCTAAACAACCCGAGTTCCCTCAGCCTCTTCTCATAAGACTTGCTCGAGATTCTTCACAAGCCTGGTTGCCCTTTTCTGGACACGCTCCAGCACCTTCATGACTTTTTTGGAGTGAGAGGCCCAAAACTGAACACAGTACCCAAGGTGCAGCCTCACCAGTGCCAAGTACAGGGGACAATCACTTCCCTACTCCTGCTGGCCACACTATTTCTAATAAAAGCCAGGATCCCCTTGGCCTTTTTGGCCACCCGGGCACACTGCTGGCTCATATTCAGCTGCCTATCAATCAACACTCCCAGGTCCTTTTCCTATGTGTAGTCTTTCTACTGCACATCCCCAAGTCTGTAGACTTCCGTGGCGTTGTTATGATGCAAGTACAGGACCCAGCACTTGGCCTTGTTGAGTCTCATACAATTAGCCTTGACCCATTGATCCAGACTGTCTAGATTCCTTTGTAGAGCCTCCCTGCCCTCCAGCAGATCAGCACACCTGCCTAACTTCCTGAGGGTGCAGTGGATCGCCTCATCCAGATTGTTCATAAAGATATTAAAAAGTGCATGTCCCAGTGCCGAGCCACTTGTGACCAGGTGCCAGACAAATTTTACTCCGTTCACCTCCACTCTTTGGGCCTGGCCTTCTTGTCAGTTTTTTACACAGAGCAGAGTGTACTTGTCCAAGCCCTGAGCAGGAAGTTTCTGAAGAAGAGTGCTGTGGGAAACGGTGTCAAAGGTTTTGTTGAAGTCCTGATAGACCATGTCCACGGGTCTCCCCACATCAGCTTATGTGTCCTCTTGTGCTTTTCATCCCAAACATCTTTCCTTGTCTTTTTTCGTTTCTATGTCTTTATCCTTTCTCGTCTCATGCTCCCTGATTTTTCTCCTTTTTTTCACTCCCAGTGAGATGTTACCTGTGCTAATGTTAAGACAAGGGAATGTTGGTTTTAATGCTAAAGCCTGGTTTAGGCATGCCAAATTATACTTCAGCTGTCTTTCTGGAAAAATGTTGATCCTGGTTCTGAGCACCCATCTCTGGTGTGAATGTGGCAGCTTCAAACGAACTGCATTTCAGCTAGGACATCCACCATCACAGCGTGCTGGCTTTATTATGCTGCATGATGGTGAGCAATGCGTTTGCTTTCAGGCAGCTATTAACTTTGAACTGGGCTTCAGGCTGGAAATTGCTAGTACATATGCAAGAGAAGGATGTTGGAGATTGTTGTCATTACTGTAGAATTTCTTTGCTCTGAGAAGGGCATGGAAGACCTTTTGTGATGTTTGCTTATTGCACATACTATTTGCTTGCGGGACCTCATTTATGCTTCCGTATTTCCTCATGTGTTCTGCGACATAATGTTACTCAATGCTGAATATCTACAGCAATGGCGCTGACAGATAAAGCATTATTCATTATTATTTTTATACATACTTTCTTGAAAATGTAATTTCAAATTGATTTACAACTATATACGCAGTTAAGGGATAATTGGAAATGGATTTGTTACGTCAACTGCCTTTCATTTACAAATACTGTGACTTCTGGCTCTGTTTCTCTTTATATGTTATATGTGTAAGCAGGCCAGCTGATACAGCTTGCCTGTAACAGAAATCAAGTGATTCCACCACTGCACATGGGAGAGCATGATTTAGAAAGCATAAGCCAAAGATCATGGAACATGGCATATGTCCACAACCTCGCTCATCCCTGTACTGTCTCATGGGAAATAGTACTGAGTAATACTGCATGGTTGTTTTTCTCCTAGTCCTGAGCATTATTTACTTTTATTTTTATTGGACACATCAGTGAGGCATGTTGATTTCTGTTGTGTTGATGCTCAGCAGCACACAGAATGTGAGAAACTAGCATAGCCATTGGACTTTGATGCTGAAAAGCTCTGCTTCTGCAAGGCTTTTATTGTTTTCACTGTATGAATCTCACTTCAGAAAAAAAGAGAGAAATTTGTTCTGAAACTGAACAATCTAAAAGAAAAGAGCCTTTCCGTGTTACCAAGCTCCATGATTTTTTTTATTTTTTATTCATTGATTACATTGCAAACTTGCTAAAAAAACCCACTTTCTGGCATTCCCAAAACACTGTGCACACCCCCTGTCTGTTATGCATGGATATCTAGATATTCTTGCTCGAAGTAGCAGTCATCAAATTAGTTTTCAATACAGAGTTTTCAATATTCCTCTTTCACGTTCCTCAGCAAAACACCTGTATTTATCAAGAATATTTAGAATTACTCCATGGGCAAAATAATCTCTTATGCAGCATTTCCCTTCAGTTTTCACTGTGACATAGCATCTTAGAGTTATTAAACTTTGTTCTGTTTCTGTTGCGTGTTTTATGTGGAAGGATCTTATTTATTACTGATAAGAAATAAATAATTTTCCAAAAAAGGTTGTTCCAGCTCTTTACTTCATGGACAGGTTGTACCTAGAGCAAAAACCAAGTCAGATTAGCAAGGAGTCAAGTAAGAAAATGAGCTTGTTGTTGTCTTTGCTTACTGCATTCCTCTCTCCATATATGTAGTGTCTGACAATTTATTAGTACTAGACTGTACCCATTTAAAATATCATCTATAATTTTTTTCACAGTTTGATCAAATCAGAATTTCCCAGTATCAGAGAAATCAGCCTGCCATTATTGAACTAAATTGCCCAATATCTGTTGAGTTTGGTGGATTGAGGAGCAGAACTTAGTTGATAGAACATTCAGTTTCAATGTACAGATTTGAGCTACAGTAAATAAAATTTCAGATCTTCATAACTGGTTCCAATTTTAAATGTAGTTAATTCCCCGGATTATGTTTCCATTTCCATCTTTATTATGCTCTAGCAATGACACATTGTGTATGCTTTGAAAGGGGGTTATAGGAAGATATATATTCTTGCATAAGATTTCTTCTGTCATTAATTTGCATATTGGAACATGTTATCCTTCTGTAAGTTTAAGTTTGCTCTAAGTGTGATAGATATTTTAAGTTGCGATAACTGCTAATTCTAAATAAACCTTCTGAAACTACCACAACCAGAAATATTTCCTTTTGTTCAGCAAAAATGTATTTTTTTTGTTTTCTGTTCAGTTAGTTTGATTTTTTTTTTGATCATTCACATCCTTATTATTATCTTACCTACCTAAGTCTCTCTGGTAAGAGACATTTCTGTATGTCTTGCGTATTACTCCACCGTTGTTCCCACAGAAGTAGTAGAGCTATGGTGGCAGTAGGACTTTCACCATAATCCCCAAGATGATGATAACCTACATCATCACACCCCTGCTAAAAACTTCAGTTTCATACTCTTCCACACTCAAGGCTAGTTCCCTTTGAAGTTAAACTTTATTAGAGAAAAAAACACAACACGGGAACTTAATCTGTGAAGGAATTAGCCTTCTGACACCTCTAAGTTTTAGGAATTTTTTTACTTTAAAGTCCATCTCTATATAACTTCCAGTAAGTTACAGTTACTGCAGTTACATGAGCATATTCTCTTGCTGAAGTATAAGAATATATAGTATTGAAACCACAGTAAATGGGAAACTGCAGGCTGGTGACCCGCACACAAATGTCAGCAGAAGAGTTGGCACATCTGCATTCCTGTCTCTTTCTGTAAACCACACTATTGTTTTAGCTACTGTTTTGGCACAGTTTCTTCTGGCTGAGACAGAGTTTAGACCATGGCTAATCTGTGGTCATAACATAATGGGAGCAGAATGTGAAGAGATTTTACTCTTCTGCAGTTGTGGGAGCTGAAGATTTACCTTCAGCTAAACCCAAGGGCAAGACTAGGAACTTTTCTACCAGACTTTCTTTGTAGAATTAGTGGAAGCCACAGATCCACTATTTTTTTGCCATGTTTTCAACTGTTGAATATGCAAGTTCTGTTAAAAAGAGCAAGTGCATATCCATGTTTTGCTTTCTTTTCTAGCCTGTTTAAAATCTCAGGTTGACAGCCTTTACATTCAATACCCTGCAGCCTTTATGTTTAAATGCATTCAGCTGTGCTATTGTGTTCATTTACCACATTCTGGTACAGTTTGTTCCAGAGATGGAGCTTGCATGGAAGAAAGGAGCTCAGGAGATCTACCCCAAGAATGTCAAGCCTGATACAAGTCAATATGACAAAGTTTCCTCCAGTCAGTCCCAAAAGCCTGCAGTTTTAAAGGCTGGAAACTTGAAACAATCAATCAGAAGATAATTTTTCTTGCAAAGGGAACTAGTCATTATGTATATACACCAATGTACATATATATATATGTAGACTGATATGTATAAACTGGTAAACCAAGAGTATATGAATCCCAAACAAAACTGCTGTCTGTTCAAAAATTGTTGTGTGTGTTGAAGGAACATCTGTGAGACAGTGATCTAAGAGTACTGTCACGGGGAAGTAGAAAAGAAAGTGGGACCTCAGAGATACGTTCCTCTGAAGTTAGGGTCTAAGAGACCAAATCTTAATCGATATTCTGTGTGCATTGCTAATCCTCTCTGTTCTAACTAATGTCACTTCTGGCTGTGTTATGATCTATTTTCCTGGAAGAGTTTATACATCCCTCAGTCCTTAATTTAACTTGTATATGAAGCTGGTGAATTCAACTAAATTAATCATTAAGACACTGTAGAACCTGTATCTAGAATCCTGATGGACCTCTTAAAACGTAAGCCAAATTTGATTCTGTTAAGCTCGTTCATCATGTTAAGAAGTGACTGTGTGCCTTTATTTACTCCTGGAGATGAGGATGTGGTCTGTATGGGCTTTAGATACTGTGTGTTGTAGCGATAATTATGGTGCAGGCATCAGTAGAAATGTTCTAATTTAGGAGTGTTTTCCAGTATATGATTTTCTTAAATTTGTAACCTGTTTGAGAAAAAATAGCTGTATTTGTGATGCACATAGCTGAGGATAGAAACAGGAAAAGCCATGGCATGTACTTCTTTGTATACTCTCTGTTTATAGAAGAAGGGAGAGACTCACATCTTGTTGATTATAGGTATGATGCAATTGAGGCAATTTTGCTCATGTCTTTGAAGTAAAGGCACAACATTTCATTTCTTTGTTTTTTAATGATGATTTGACTTTCAGTAAAATAGAAAATTCAAGTTTGAAAGCTGGAACATTCTTACACTTAAAAAGTTATAATACTGTTCTTGAATCTTTTATTCTGTTTTGGTTTGCATCTATGTTATGAGATTTACAATTTTATGATCAAGTGCTGTTTTTAACAGAGATTTCTACCACATGAAAATTGCTTAAATAATTATGTATAAAGGTATAAAAGCTCAAATCAAGGTCAGTCAAAAGCATTTGGGGATTTAGGCCAAAGCTGCCAAATACCATACCCAACAAAATCAGGCACAATAGTCAAAATGTTTTGTTTCAGCATTTTCTGAAAAAGAACAGTGTGATTTTTTCCATTTTCTACAGCATTTTATTTTGAAATTTGTTTCTGTTTTAACAAGAACTTTATTAAAAGTTGAGTGAAATGGAACATGCTGGTTAACAAAGAGAAAAAAAACTTTCTATTTAAATCTTTCCAATCAAACATCAGTTATTTTAGATTGGCAAGAAGAATTCTAAATGCTTTGGGGGATGCAGGGCTGGTAAGGCATCCAGGTTACAAAATCTCTTTGTTGGCATACATATGTTCAAGCCTTGGTCAGTGTCCAAAATGTAAAAGAAGGTGATATGGGATGACCAAAACAGAAATTAATAGTATTCCTGCATTAGTTACTGACTCATGTGGATGCTTGGCAGTGTATAATAAAAAGTACACATTTTGAACCATTAAGCCCAAGAAACACAAATTGCTCTGGTGCTGAGTGGCTGTGTTTTTCTGAGGTAAAAATAAAGAAGCCAACATGCAGGAAGGCTACAAAATCCTCACACGTATGAGGAAGCATCTAATGTGTGTGGTTGTCTGTACCTTAATACTTTTTCCAACTTTGATGGTAAATATTTTGTACCAAATAATATCATAAAATCATTTGAGTTGGAAAGGACTTTTAAAAGCCATCTAGTCCAACCCCCCTGCAGTGAGCAGCGACATCTTTAATCAAGTCATGTTGCTCAGGGACCCATCAAGCCTGACCTTGGAATGTTTCCAGGGTTGGGGCTTTTACCACCTCTCTGGGCAACCTGCTTCAGTGTTTCACCATCCTCTTTGTAAAAAATTTCTTCCTTAGATCTAGTCTGAAATTCTGATATTCACAGTTGTGATACGGCAAAAACATCTGCAAAGAATCATAGAACAGCCTAGGCTGGAAGGGACCTTAGAGATCATTTAACTTTGCATGCAGAGTCTGGTAGCAGCATGTCATTCCCTGGCCAGGGATCATTTCACTAATCATAAATACCTGACTAATACCTACATTTTAAGTGTCTTATGGAGAAATTTTCTTGAGTAAATGAACATATTTCCCGGATAGTCAGTGAAAAGAGAGAGACACTTCTATTTGCATGAACTCTTCCTCTGGAAAGCTTTCTATGCCAAATAGGAAACATTGGCATTAGGCCCTTAAAAATCAGGGAAAAGTTAAGTACTTACTTTGAAAATAATGAGTCATACAAGCAACTTTTGTTTTAATTTTTCTCACAAGGGTTGATAAGTCTGACTAATTGTATCAGCCATTTCATGGCCCTACATCGTTCCAGTTTTGACAATGAACAGAAGGAGCATGTGGCAGAACAGGCACATGCTTTGAGCTGTCCTTATCTCTGGGAGCAAGGTTATTCTACCAATGTCATATACACAAACCTGAGCTCAGTTTAAGGTAGTTAGTCCAATGAGCAGACACATTACAAAACTGTCTAGCTGGGTAAATACTGAGCTGTTGTTAATCTAATACTGAGCTCTGCAGTGCCACGCTTTGTTTAAAGCAGGTGCAGGGCTAATTAAGGTTTATTTGCACGGAACTAATGAAGCACAGTATAACCAGCTGGTCGAAAGAGGTAATTGTCCTGCTGTAGTCAGGCCTGACCCGGAGCGGTTCTGGGTCCCACAATATAACAAGAATGTGAAGGTCCTTGAATGTGTGCTTTTCAACAAACCTGTTGAAAGGGCTGGAAGGAATGTCCTATGAGGAGCGACTGAGAACTTTGGGTTTGTTTAGTTTGGAGAAAAGGACACTGAGGGATGGCCTCATTGCTCCCTAGAGCTTCCTGTGGAGGGAATGTGGAGAGAGAGATGCTGATCTTTTCTCCCTGGTGCCTAGTGATAGGACATGTGGGAATGGCTCTAAACTGCACCAGGAGAGGTTTAGACTGAACATTGGGAAGCATTTCTTTACCAAGAGGATGGTCAAACACTGGAACAGTCTTCCTAGAGAAGCAGTAGATGCACTAAGCCCCTCAGTGTTTAAGAGGCATTTGGGCAACCTTAACAACATTGTTTAACATTTGATCAGCCTTGAACTGATCGTTGTACGTCACTTCCAACTGAAATACTCCCCTTCCCTCTCTTCTCTCTATCCAGCCACAGCTGTAGGGTTGGCCGATCCCCATGCTTGCTGTCAGGCTATGATACTAACACTTTGACAGTGCACAAAAAGCACTTTTCAAATTTGGGTTCCTATAGGTATAGTCATCTACATACATGTGCGTAATTGTCATCATGGCTTGGCTTCGCGAACAAAGATATGGGAAGGGCTCTACCCACACTTGCTACAAGCGCGCTGATGGCTAAAAAGGCTGATGCGGGAGAGGCAAGGCTGGTTGCAAAAAGCACAGCGGAAAGTCTCCTTAGGCGGGACTGG
>NW_009716451.1:38928-50567 GCF_000703405.1 Apaloderma vittatum
GTTTTGTGTCAGAGAGTCCTTGTATCTCCTCTTTGGGGCCCCTCTGTTGTGCCAGCCAGTGGCGAGTTCACCACAGAGCACAACCTTAGGGAGGTAGTGATCTTCCATCCTGGAGACGTGCCCTGCCCAGCGCAGCTGCGTCCTCAGCAGCATGGCCTCAACACTGGTGACCCCTGCCCATTCAAGGACAGTAACATCAGTCACGTAGTCACTCCAGTGGATGTTCAGGATTGTACGGAGGCAGCACTGATGGAAATGTTCGAGGAGTTGCAGGTGGTGGCAGTAGAAGACCCATGATTCAGACCCATATAAAAGAGTAGACAGTACAGTGGGTCTGTAGACACTAATCTTTATACTTTTCTTCAGGTGTTTATTGCACCAGACTCTTTTATGGAGTTTTCCAAAAACTCTGTATGCCTAGAGTATTGAGCAGAGCAGCAGCTCACTATCACCAGATGGTGAGCAGAAAGACAGCTTGAAGACAACGTGGATGCATCTTTGATCCAAGCACTGGCACCTCATTGACTATGTCTTAGTGCGCCAGAGCAATATTCGCAATGTGCATAAGAAGAGTTTAAATGTTCCTCATTGTACATAAAGACTTGGAAGAAAAGTTAATTATTCTTTAAAAATGCTGAGTTTCTTTTTAACAGCATGTTAGTCTGGGTCATGGATTTGTTTAATGTGTCTCCTCCTTTCTTGTCCCCTGCCATTTTTCCTGACAGATCTTCTGCAGTGGCCACAAATCAGCAAGTGCCGATCACCTGAACTGGAGACATTTTCATGTTATTGGACTGATGGAAATTTTTATAACCTCACTGCTCCAGGAACAATACAGCTATTGTACATGAAAAGGTAATATTATGGAAAGAACAAAAGAAAGAGGAAAAGAGAAAGAAGTCCTGTATTTTGCTGTGCCTGTTAGCTCGTTGCTGTGATGTGAGCCATAATGTTTTTAAGGGCATAGAACTGTTTATTAAGTGTGTATTTGTCATTGTCAAAATTTGTAGTTAATTATTAAGCAGTTTGCACCAACTAGCGTTATTTGGCAGATAATGAAGAACACATTCTTATTAAATTGAGGTCCAGGTTGCAGAATCCAAAACTGAATACTGTATGGCTTGAGAAAGCAATTTTTATTAGGGAACTTCAGATATCAACTCCATTTGCAACTGTGAATTTTGTTGTATATGTGCACATACATGGACTTTCAATTTTTTATTCAAGTTTTATAAAGCTTCCATTGATCAGTTGCTAGATTAAAGTCTGAATGTGCACATCCAGGTGAAAAGGCTGCTCTGAGACTGGGGATTACATTTCATTTCTGATTCAAATTCCACTTAAGCTTTTGTAATTTTCAAGTTGTTACAATGATTAGCCTGAAAGAGGACATAAATGTTACCCGTAATCGCTGTTAAGAAAAACAGGCCTTTTGATTGCAGGAATAGGAGGATGTGAGTTTCTGTTCTGTCTAATACACTGGGTTTCAACATTTTTGCTTGAGACTTTCTACTGATGATGATATATTTGTTTAACAAATTTTAGCCTAATGGCAAGGCGAGCTTTCTTACTTAATCTTCTGAGTCCTCTGGAAATACAGGGAACCAAAATAAAAACAGTATGTAAGTGTAAATGTTTATTTCACAGTTGTCAGAGGAAGGTACTATGAGCAGTACTGCGTATGTTGAGCAGATTGCATATTTCATCTTTGTCCTAGAAGTTACCATACTGCAATAAAAGATATGAATTAAACATCTGCATTAGAAGTATTTCCGTGTCAGCATTTAAGGCTGAGCCCTTATCATCTAACCTAGTGTCCTACTTTACACAAGCCATAGAATCTAATCATGTTCACCTTTTTCAAGTCCTGACTGTCTCAGCTACAGCATTTCCTTTAGAAAAGTGTCTGTTCTCATCAGCTAAGCACAAGACTGGTGCATAGTGGCGGAAATGCTTCATACTCAATTTAGGTAGTATCTGCCGTTTTACATCTTAAACATCCATGAAGGCTGCACTTGACATAATTGATTTAGCTTAATCTTCCTGTACAGCTTCAATGGCTCTTAGTAAGAAAAGGCATTTACAGTGGTTTTTTAATTTTTACAGTATGTTTTAACAAACCAAGACTGTAATATTAAAAAGATCTGGATTTGATCTGTATTTGCATTGCGAGATACTGTTACAGCAACAGCAACAGCAAAGCAACAGCAAAGCTGTTGGCTATGAGATTTGGGGGTTTTAAGTGACTTCAGAAATAATGAATAAATGTCTGTTACTTTTCTCATAGACTATTTCTAACAATTTGGTCATTCCCATTTTGCTTTAACTGAAGACCTTTTAGGTTTTGAACCCGCTGAGTAGTTTCATCTTGGCCATATGAAAATGACCCTACACAAGTAGCAGTATTTCTCAGTCTGAGAGTTCACACCCCTCTTTATAACTCTGTTGGTAGAGATAAAAATAATGTGATATTTCCTGCTATAATTCTTTTATTTACAAAGAACATTTATGAATTTTGGAATAAAGTCTGAACGGAAAACATAAGAGGTTTCTTGCTAGTAGTTTCAAGCCTCCATTTTAGAAGTTCTGTATCACAAGGAATTTAGCCCTTCCTCACTTCACAGTGCTGTGTTTCTCTTCACTTCATTCACATCCTGCAGTCCTGGGCTGGTTTGTGCCAGATCTCCTGGAGCATCCGCCCTTGGGCACTTTCCCGTGTGCATTGTCAGTGCTGCAGTGCCAACATCCCAGTTCAGCTCCCCAGGGCAGCGCACTCCCCTGTCCTTGGCTGTGCAGGTGGTGCAGTGCTGATCTGCCATAAGGAGTGGCTTTCACTGATGCAGACCTCATTATGAAGGTGGACATCTTACTGCAGTCTAACTTGCCCTGAACAACAGTTGCTTAAATTCATATCAGATTTACCAAAATTTTTACTTGCTGGTAATCATTAGCACCTGCCAGCACAGCAAGATGTGCTTGCTGTCTGTTCTTTCAGAAGGAGTATCCAAAGCATAGAAATATCACTAACAGTCCATAAGAACCTAAACTCATTTATGCAGGTGGCTGGGATAGTGGTTTGGTTTCATTGTAAATCACCGTCGGTATTAACCTGGTTTTCTCACTTCCATAAAAGTTATAACTTATCAACAATGTGTCTTGTAACATGAATTAAGATCTATAAATCTCTCATGTATATGACATTTTTGTTGTAATTCTAGGAATGATGAAGACTGGAAAGAATGCCCTGATTATATCACTGCAGGAGAAAATAGCTGTTATTTCAACACGTCCTACACCTCTATTTGGATACCTTACTGTGTTAAGCTTGCCAATAAAGATGAAGTATTTGATGAAAAATGTTTCAGTGTTGATGAAATAGGTATGCCTCTCGTATGCATTTTATCTCTATATTTTTATATAGATGTGATGCTATAAGGTTTCATATTACTCATACAGTATTTAATTTTTCCCTTTCAGAAAGGTTAGTTTCTAAAAAACATGATATATAGGAAGGGATTTGTTTTAGTAGCATAAGTTACATGATCTACACTAGAAAATACTGCTCAGACTGGAAGAAAACTAAAAGGATAAAAGCAAATATGGGGTTTCCTTTCTAAGTACCAACAGTCTCTCAGTGTGTGCAGATGAGCTTGTCTTTGCTGTCATTTTGAGCCCATTCTAATGGATGATATATCCCCTTGTTCACTGTGAGTAGGAGCTGCCAAGTTCTGGAACCAGACGGTTTTTTTGTTCCTTAATCAAGACTAATCTGCAGAATTAAGATGTTTAGCATTTTTAAGCTAAAATTTATATTTATTGCAATATGAATCATGACTGTCTGGAACTTCGCAGATGTTACCGCTTGTTCAAAGTAGTAGTGTATGTGTATGTGTTAAATTAATTCCTGCAAGTCACTGGAATACCCACTGTTCTCTTTTCTTCACTGAGCAAAATTAGATCAATTTTTCACATGACATAGTTTTTCAATGTACTTGTATATAAGTTACTAAATATCTAATTTATCTTTCTGTGTTACTCAAGTTATTGTTTTTTATTTCTAGTGAAATTCTACATTTAAATTTTGATGGAGAATTGTTTATGTCTCCGTGTTCTGTAAGCTGCTCTTGGGAAATGTAGTGCAGTAGGTAATACATTCTTAGTCTTCTTTATTAGTCACTCAGGTGAGAATTATGCAGAGTATGTCTACTTCCAATAGTAGAGTGCCTTTTTGTTACAAAACTTGTAGTGACTTCGTCATTGACTTGTACATTTAGATTCTGATCAGCAAAATGTGGTTAATACACTTTTCTAGTCCTGAAATAATATAACGCTGTGTAGTAAGAATTATCATTTCACATTGAAAACTGGCAATTTTATTCCAAATACTCTGTTTAAACAGTACTACCTGACCCCCCTGTCCACCTTAACTGGACTCTGCTAAATACTAGTCAGACTGGGATCCATGGGGATATTCAAGTAAGATGGGATCCGCCACCAACTGCAGATGTTCAGAAGGGATGGATTACTCTGGAGTATGAATTGCAATACAAAGAAGTTAATGAGACAAAATGGAAAGAGGTATGAAGCAAATATTTGTTATACAATAGTACAGTGCAAACTTGCTCTTCCTCTGACACTTTTGTACTACTGTGAAAAGCAACAGGTTTCTAATTGCTACTCAGATGATATCTTAAGTCTTAAACAATATACCCATATTCTTCTGAAGTCTTCTAGCAAACATTGTAACTTTATGTGTCAAGATAGTTGGCATGCCAAATAATAATAGCAATCCTTGAAATCCCTATGTTAAAAAGTATAGCAATAACCAGATATATACAAGTTTCTTCAAAGAAAAGATACTTCTCTATTGTTTTCCTAAACCTCAGATATTTGAAGCAGCACATAGTATTTTTTAGTAGTTCGAACAGAAATATTTTTCTTGGAAAATGTCACCATGTCAGCCCAGATTCTTCAGGGTACCTGTAACATTCTAATATTTATAATTATTATTTCATTAGATTTTTTTTAAAAAAAAAGCTTTGACATATAATTTACAGTTTGATACAACAGGCAAATAAAGTACTGCAATATAGATAAGACATGCAGTTTTCATACCAGACATCAATGGGAAATTTACGACTATATGGATAGTCCATGAAAATATAAAGTATATATACTCCAAATGTTTTAAGTATTCTTTTTAAAAATCATTTAACTTTTCAGTAGTTAATTTTCCTGTCATGGGGAGGAAATTGTACCCAGCTTACTTGAATGCCTAGGCTAAGTGCCAGTGTGTTATGGCATATTGGTACATGGTGAAAATGAACTCTTCCTGAATACCAGTTCTATGCCATAAGATCATCATTTTAGAGCAGAACCCTTCTTTTGCTTTCCTATTAATATGAACTGAGTTAACTGACAACATGAAAGAATACTGTTACAAGTTTGTCTTAATCTACAAAAGGCAAATTTACCAAGTGAAATACCAAGTCAAACTGATTTTCTTGCCTTCCTCTGTGAAAGACCTTGGACACCTCATCACCTCTGATCTTTCTCAACGTTAGCACTTTCCATTTATCTTACTCATTATTAGTAAGTTTACAGCCACACAAGCCTGTACTGTCTATAACTTAATTTTTATACTGATTTAAACTGTACTTACTGTATAGCATCTATATGTTAAAGCCTGTGAAATTAGTTAAGTATAGGCAGTAAATCAATACTTCTTAAGAACTTGAAAATCTGTAGAGTATTTGTTGGATTTACAAAAGCAGGTGGCAATATGGATACCTCTTGAAAAATGGACACTGTTGTTGTTGGGTTTTTATAAGTTTTAGGTATCAGTCATACATAAATACTTTAAAAAAAGCTTTTTCCTCCGGTACCATCAATAATTCCAGCATGCCTTGAGAATAGTTCTCACAGAGCAAAGGTTTTAAGATCAGCGCTTCTTCTTTCAGAAAACAGATAAGAAATTTCTGAATATTATACTTGCCTCAAGAAACATAATAGGGTAGATTATGTTGTACTGCAACTGTATATGTTGCATGCTATTGTGCCTTTCAGATTAAAAGCATGACACATGGCATAATTCCCTGAGACATTATCAGAGCACAAAAGAGAAATTTCTGAACAAATTCTTGGTCAGGCCTAACACAACAGCAAAATTCTGAATAACAGCATTGGAGCAATGACTTTGCATTGTTTGCTGCAAATACCTTCCATAATGAATTTTGAAGCAGTAAAGAAATGTCTAGTTACACTGCTATTACTGGTTTTTTTACAAGGAGGATAATCTTTGACTGCTTAAATATACCATAATGCTTTGTAATATAACCAATACCAAAAAAAAGATAAAAAATAATTGATAGTAGTTAAATTGTACCATCTCCCCTTGACTAAGTTTTGGTTGTGATTTTTTTTAGATGTTTTGGGATGAAGCTATTCAATTCTTTGTGTATAGCCTTCATTTTTTTCAATCCATTTGCTAATTTAAAATGGCTAACTTATGAATGGAAAGAGGACTATAACATTAATTAGTAAAGTATTATAACAGTAAATTATAGAGATAAAAGGATCAAAATTCTTTTCTGAGAAACTTCCTAAAAACAATAGAATTCCCACCCTCGTATAGCAGATGTTCATGAGACAAAGCCAAACATAATCTGGCTCACAGTTTGAAATAAATTCATCATTGTTATTAACTCCTTTTGTGGGTATCTTTTTAAAATTCTGTCCTTTTGTCTTGAAATGTTGCCCATTACATTCACTAGACTAAAAATTTCTCCCCTTTTATGTCTATCCAAATTTAATGGTGATGACTAGTGACAGCTATATAGGTCCTGTGAGGCTGCTTTGTTTTTCAGACAAGTTGTGAAAACACACATCTAAGCAATAGTGAAGAGTGATGAATTTGTAGGGAAGTGTTGTGTCTATGAAGTGCCTAAAAATATATATGTGTGATAGGGAATCTTGTATGTCTTATTTTTCTTTAGGTATTTATCACATTTTTGGACTGATATTTTTACTTAAAAAGAAAAAAAAAAAGCCCAGGTGAAAAAAAAATACATAAAACAGGTCCAGATCCACCAAATATGGGATGAAGTTGGTGATCACAGCTCAGTCCTTCATGAAGAGGGCTGGACAAGGGAGGTCTTCGCTGGCTCTCACTATCTTGTTGAATTTTTGCTGTAAAAGGTCCATTTCGCACTGCCATGTGATGCACTTAGGACAGGAAAGCGTGGTGTACTAACTCCAGAGACGAACACCATCATGATGTCTGTACAGCACTGTGTCTGCGATACCAGGCTTACTAGTTTGAGGGATGCAAAACTCATCTCCATGCACTGCATTGGATGTATAGCCTGACATCTCCATGTGTTGTATGGGTACCAAAGCCTGTGCTATGCCTGCTTTGGGTACTTCTGAACCTTGCCCTAGTAGTACCCATCTCTCAGTTTTCCCTATTTTTCTATTAAAGCTGCTTTGGATCCACTACCTTGGATGCTGTGTTGCCTGTCATGGCTGGGCATATTTCTCAGGACTCAGATTTAGCCTGCATACTGCTTTTTCCAAGGACCACCATTATTTGGGGTACATAAAGTTTTGTGCAATCCAGCATTCCTAAGAATCTCTACCAATTGTCTCAGAAAAAAAAAAAAGACAAAACCTAAACAAAACAAAAAAGACTCAGCCTAATAGACAAACAAAAAAAATACCAAAAAACCTACCTGTAAAATGGTAATGTACAATTTCATTGTGCCTTCACAACACAAACTAAGTATGTATTGTATTCCTTTCCAACTGGATAGTCTTCAGGTGTTAAAAACCTTTGTGTTGTAGAGCAATGGTTCTCCACGATCTTATACACAACTACTAGCAGAGAAAAGCAGTCCATCTGGGATCAATGCCTCCTCCAAAATCTGACTCATTGGTTCTCAGACACTTGAGTCTGGAGCCATCAGGGAAGTCCACAGATAGTAGCAATCCACAGAATGTGCCTCAAGTGTAGATGATGCAATTAATCCTAATTGTAGGACTGTATTGTTGAAGCTTTCTTCAGATCCCCAATGGCTGCTGTTTTCCAAATGTTATAATTCTTAGCCCATGATGAGTTTTGTCAGTTTGATCCTTGATCAGAATCAAGTAAAAGTAGAGTATAACATCTGCCACATGTGTTTCTATTTTCAGCATATTTTTCTTATTTTTATATATTTTTGTTGGGTGACTGGAGCTAAAATACATATTCTTAGAGAAATAATAAAACCATAGAATCATAGAATGGCTTAGGCTGGAAGGGACCTTAGAGATCATCTAGTCCAACCTCCCTGTCATGGGCAGGGATGCCAATAGAATAGAGGGAATTCATATATTAAGACCTATTGAGACCTCCTACATAGTTAGAAATTTGGCAGTATCTAAGTAGGTTGCAGTTAATAATACAGAAGTTTCAAGACCAACAATCTGATGCCTTCTCTCACAGAGTCTTCATTCTCACATTCTACATATAGTTGAAGATTTTGGGAGCTATGCTTTGTTCCCCAAATAAATAGATTTCTAAGATGCAGTACACCTGGTTAGAAGGGCTTTAAGTAATTTTTCTTCTTAAAATTAATTCTGTAGTGGAGATTGCACTAGTTTATTTTAGCAAGGTTTGGGCCTTGTGAAGTCCGTAATGTTGTGTTACAACAGTAAGGATTTAGAACTTGGTAAAATCAGAGATGTTCACACATCTACTCATGGCCCATAACTGGGGGCAGCTGCCTTTCTTCACTGACTGTATTTACAGAGAGCTTGGATTCTCTGCTTTTGGCCTCCTGAATCATAGCAAAATCTGATAACTAGTAAGTTAAAAGTAAATGGCATGAATTTTCTCTGAATTCTTCATGTGGTATCTTTACAGTTCCACATAGCAAAAACACTTTCAAATGTTTACTTCTGAAATGAAGAAGCAGTGTAGAATTGCCAGTACCATTCAAACAAATAAATCACAGTCCTGCTGTCTTTACAGTTAGAACCCAGGACCTCAACACTGGTTCCACTGTACTCTCTGAAGATGGGAAGAGATTATGAGATACGAGTCCGTTCAAGACAACGCACCTCTGAAAAATTTGGGGAGTTCAGTGAAATCCTTTATGTATCATTTTCTCAAGCAGGCATTGAATTTGTTCATTGTGATGAAGGTAAGTAGGTGATGTGCAGCAAGGTGTTTTTATAATCGTGCTTTCTTGATTTGTCTTTTTGACGGTGCGTTAGTTGTTTGTTGTGTTTTTCTCCTTACTGTTGATGTTGCATGCTTGATTAGATTGGTAATTCAACCTACTACATGAAAAACATTGGGTGAGATTGAGAGTGTACATGTTCCATATAGAAGTTCAGAAGTAAACCAGACTGTTTCACAGCTCATCAGAGAGCAGAAATTTTGCTAACTTTAAGAATCAGAAAAAATAACTGCTGTTGCACATCTTACAGAGCCTAAAATATAGTTAAATCTCATACTTCATCATCTAAAATGAGCACTCCAGTAATGAAGTATTGTCACTGCTATTAAAGTGTTATATTGCTGGCTAAGTTTATCAGAATTATGTGCTTTTCTGAACTGCTCAATACTAAAAAGAACAGTGAGTGTTTTTCTTATTCTTGCTTCTGTCTTGAACTTGTTTTTGAAGTGCTATTAAAGACAGAAGAAACAGCCATTGAGCACCACATATTTTCTCTTAAAAGAATGAAACAGTGCCTTTTCCTGAAGTATTTTCAGGTCTGAGCTACTAAATTAAATCAACTCTCCAAAATATGAGCTCTTCAGCAAATTATTTTAACAAGCTACTCAATTTTCCAGAGCATTAGTGAGGGTGTTATATAAAACCACCCATAACTCTTATCTTTCAAAGCCTTGCTAGAGTCCCGTTTTTAACTCTTCGTATTACAGTTTTCATTCCTAAATTATATGAACAGCTGATATTCTGGACATGGCATTCTAGGGCCATCCTACAAGCAATTTTCTTTAGTGACTACAACACAGATTCTGGAAGTTGATCCATATCCATACATCTCATGCAGCAGCAGTGATCTGATCTGACTGAGAATTTATTCTTGCCTGTTTTGTATATCACTTTTAGGAAAACAGAACTAAAATTCAGAGTAGTTAAATTCAAGTTCAATGTTCTAATTATTTGAAGCAGCTGGACATTGTCAGTGACATGACAAGGAGTTACTGATTCTCCATTAAAATAGTGACTTAACACAGGCATATCTAGATAGGACCTTAGCCATGCCTGAAAACATGTCCAGTCAAAATCTAAGCTGGGAGTGCAGGGTTAAAACTGTTATCTGAAGTTTATGACTTTTTTACCCCAAAAAGATGTATATTCATATATAGGGTTCAAAAGCTTTCTGTCCAGTATTCCTTGGCCAAAAAAATGTGTCAAGTTTGTATGGAAAATTTAAAATTGGGAAAAAATTAGAAGAATCTAACACTACAGACAGAATAAATTTCTTTCTGCTTTATATTCTACATTGTCAGCTTAAGTATAATGGAATTGCCAGTATTTACCAGTGTTGTTCTTCATTCCTACCCAACTGCATTTCAGTGACCTAAATTCTTTGTAGCAACCTGCAAAAGAGAGAAGTTTTTTTTTCAGTTGATGGTTCACAACATAATTAATGTTCAGCCTTTAGAAAGAGTCATATGCTTTCTGACACCATCATATTTTGGTTTCTGTGAGAAAAGAATAGTTTGTCTCTGATTTAGCATACTATTAAAAATATTCCCTCAGCTTACGCAAACAAACAATAACATCATCTGTGGTATTATATGCAGTCAGGACTTCTGGTAGCATGTTCCATGCAGGCAGAATGTTCTTCATGGCTGGTTTTGCTACATATACTGACTATATTAAGATCTTGTTTATATTTAAAAATTCAGTCTGGTTTTGCAAGGAGTCTTAGTGGACTCACAAATGCAGTACGGAAGCTATTGAGACCAAGTTGAGATTTCTGCTTAAGACAGAACATTCACATCTAACTAACCAAAAATTCTATCAGTTTTTATTACTTTTCAGTCTGCAGGTTGTGGAAGAGAAAGGTGAAATTAAAGATGCAACAGAGGTAGAGATTCCTGCTGACATGATTTTGTTCTGTTGTTTCAGAAATTGAGTTTCCGTGGTTCTTAGTTGTTACCTTCGGAGCATGTGGGCTGGCCGTAACAGTAATCTTAATCCTCCTGTCTAAACAACCAAGGTAGAGAGTTTTTATTTGGTAGATTTTATGTACTTGTAGCTTAAAAAATAAGGTGCTTCTGTTGTTTGAAATCTGAGGGACTAGAAACTCTTTTGATGACTGTTGTTCGTTCTCATAAGCTGCATGGATGCTAGCATATGTACATATATGGATGCTGGCCTTCAGCACTGGGAATCTGATTATGTTGACAGCTCCTCTTTTGGAATGCAGAACATTTTATTCTACACTATTTATATAATTCATTTACTTAGGTTTTGAAGGAGATTTTTTTTTTAATTATTCAAATTTTCTAAGTACTGTTTTTACTCACATACTGTTCAAAAGTTTCACACATACAATGTCTATATATTTGTTTTCGTACTTAGACTATTCCACTAATCTCTAAGTGTTTCTTCATCGAG
>NW_009716451.1:50598-56932 GCF_000703405.1 Apaloderma vittatum
AAAGATTTTGAGTCATAGGGGAGTATTTGGTCTCTGTGGATAGACTGCAGCTTCTATAAATAGCAGGAAGAAAATAAATCAAAGCACGGGATTGTGTCATTTATAAGAATTATAAAATTATAAAAATGAAACGACGACACAAATATAAAAATGAAAAAATGGTCTCAGAGGAAATTTATCCTGTAATGTGTGTATGTATGTTCAAGGACACGTTTTAGCACAGTAGTTCAGATTGGATGTCTTACCACTACTGCTGTAGACATCATGGTCAGGTCCCAGTGGATACGTGTCTATGGTCTTGTATTCACATGCTGAAAATGAACACCAAGGTGTTCTGCACATAGCTGCCTAAGATCGTGTCATTGAAATGAAAACAGTATGGTGCAGTTGGAGCAGCTCTAAAAAAAATAATTTAGGCAAGCAGCACTATGCTTTGGCAGAGCTTGATTTCAGGAAGCCACTCCCTGCAACAGCATCCCAGTCCCAGAGTTAAGAGCGAGGCTCCTGATACAGTGCATGACAAAAGCTTGATGCGTCAGAAGGAGGCAAGAACAACTCACACAAGGGACCAGGAGCTCATGACCAGCTTGCTCCATGAGCAAGGAGTGGCTTGGTCACAGAAGCTCCTGAGGGCTGAAGCATGTTTCTGATCAGAGCTTATCAATATCTTCCATGCTTATCATGACTGCTGAAGGAGGCTTTTTTCAACTGAGGACTCTTCATCTGGAAAATTTTTCTAGACATATGGGCCTGCACCCTTTCTGTCAAACCGGGGCATGTGGTGATGAGAGTGGCTGTGTATTCTGCAGAGAAGCAGGCTGCATAGATTTCCCATCATGCAAAATATCCAAGCTCAGTTTCCCCCTGTATCTGAAAAGATACTAGTTCATATTTTCCTCAGTTCTGATCTCACAAGATCTGAAACAGTTTCCTTAGTACAGATGCCATAGGGTTAGGCTATATTCTTTTAGAGTTGAGAGAAGCAGGCTTCAATTATGCAAGGCCAGAAAGGAGCATAGCGTAGTTGTCCCTCCTGAATGATTTCTCCGGGCAGCAAGTGGTAAAATCCTTTATTTTGTTAGTCCTGTCAGAATAGCCGATTTGTGGATTCAGCTGTAAGTGCCAGTCTTAAACTGTTACCCTGAGGGCCCAGCCAGTGCACAGCTAACACAGCCCCTCCAGGGATTAGGTGGAAAATTACTGGATTTTTGGCTCTCAATGAGGCATGCTGGGTAGAACTTTGGGAGTCTGCCAAAAAAAAAAAAAAAATGAGATGGGAATTTGGACCTGCTGTAGTTAAGCAGAAGGTGCCCAAACTTCTTTCTAGCACTCTAAGATTCCTCTGATACTCTCAGGACCTCACCAAGGTCACTAACAATGCAACTAAACTAATATTTGGATTTGGAACTACCATTTCACAGTTTAATTTCCAAAATAGGCAAGTAACCCAGTATAAAGACAATGCTGAATTTTCCATTTGGGAACTACAGTTAATCTATCTGCAAAAGAAGCAAGGAGGTAAAAGAAGAAGGTAAGGTAAAGTGGAGAAAATGACCTGCTCTTGTCAGATTATTATTATTGGAAGATCATCCTTCTGCTTGGATTCTCTTTTCTTCTTCCTTTTTTTGGTCTGCTCAAATAATGACAAATTCACTTTATGAAGAATTAGAATAATATATATTTCACAGTAAGTATATGCATAAGCAATTTTCTAGTGCTTTTGTTACAAGGTTAAAACCTGTCATTATTTACAACTTGTTACATTAATAATTCAGAAAACAGAATTGTCATAGGGATGGCAAAATACTAGTCTAAATTTTTGCACTTGTGTTTCTGTTTTATTTATTAGTTCTAACATAATTTGCTCTTCACCAACTCCCTTTTTCTGTTCTCCTATTTAAATTTATTGGGTTTATGCAAGATTACCATGTCCCTGAAGTGGAAAAAAAAAAAAAAGGAAGGTCACTCTGTACATTGAGGCTTGTATCAGGTTCCTTTGAAAGTTTTGCAAAAAGGGAAACTATTGACTGAGCTCTAAGAATTTACTTTCTCTCTGTAGAGCATTGAATTATCAAAGACTGGACTCCAAAATGGATCCGCACATAAATGTATGTGATTTCAACAAGCAAGGTTGCAGAAAATTTGTGGGTTTTTATTTGCTATGAGATAAGACAATCATTCCTTTCCTTAGAGTTATTTGAAATTGAATCTTGAAACATTTCAGGTTTTAAGTAATTAAGTATAAGTGCAACGTAAGACTCTCTTCTTTCTAACCTCCTCAAAAAGGACCACTGTCACTTACAAGCCATCATTTATTTTTTCCAGGTTAAAAATGCTGATTTTTCCTCCTGTGCCAGTTCCAAAGATTAAAGGGATTGACCCAGATCTATTGAAGGTAATACTGTGCTCTGAAATATATAGTGGGAATTATTGTAGTAGTAGCAGGTGACAGTTGTTGTCCCAGGCAGAAAATTTGTGTAGGAAAGAACTATGATATAGGGAAGTTGCCACAAAATTAGTTTTCATTAAGTAATTAAAAAAAAACCCTTGCCATTATAGCATCAGCTACAGTTACCTTTCCTTAAGTTAACATCATAAAAAGTACAAGCTTTTTAATTATTTCCTTTATAACATTAATTTTTTCTTGCTTAACAGAAAGGAAAGCTAGATGAAGTGAATTCCATCTTAGCCAGCCATGACAACTACAAGACACAGCTATACAATGACGACTTGTGGGTTGAGTTTATTGAGTTGGACATAGAAGACCCTGACGAAAAGAACAGAGTCTCAGATACCAACAGGCTCCTGAGTGAAGATCATCTGAAATCACACAGTTGCTTGGGAGCGAAGGATGATGATTCTGGACGGGCCAGTTGTTGTGAACCAGATAATCCAGAGACAGACTTCAGTGCAAGCGACACCTGTGATGCCATCTCTGATATTGATCAGTTCAAAAAGGTAACTGAAAAAGAAGAGGATCTCTTGTGCCTTGGTGGAAAACATAATGATGAGTCACTTACAAGCCTTGCCAACACAGACACCCAACAGCCACCTACAAGTATTCGGTCTGAAAATAGCCAGCTGTGGCCACCTTTTGCAGACAGCATTGAGTCAGCTAGTCCATCAGTCCATACCCAGCTAAGTAACCAGAATTCGTTGACAAGTACTGACCTTTACACACAAGTGAGTGATATTACGCCAGCAGGCAGTGTTGTACTTTCACCAGGGCAGAAATCGAAGATGGGGAGAGCACAGTGTGAAGGCTGCACAGAACAAAACTACACCATGGACAACGCCTACTTCTGTGAGGCAGATGTGAAAAAATGTATTGCTGTGACTTCCCATGAAGAGGATGAGCTGCATGTTCAGGAGCAAAGCTGTAGCGAGGATGCTTACTTCACCACAGAGAGCCTTACCACTACTGGTGTCAACCTTGGAGCTTCGACAGCAGAAACCCCAGAGATGCCTGTCCCAGACTATACGTCTATCCATATCGTTCATTCTCCACAAGGCCTTGTCCTCAACGCAACTGCACTGCCTGTGCCAGACAAGGAATTCAACATGTCTTGTGGCTATGTGAGCACAGACCAGCTGAACAAAATCATGCCATAGCTCTTCTTCGACTAGGTGTGTGCAGTATTCCACAGCAGAGAGTCAGCTTATGCTTGTCTGCTGAAACCAAAATGAAGTCTAAAAGTTTCTCGTGGTTCTTACAATTTTATCTGAAATATTGCAACATAAAATACTCATCAAAATATTCCTATTGTGTTCTGTAAATATTATCTATGAAATTGTCTTGAGACTGTTTTACTAGCAGTGGCTGTCTTGTTCTTGTGGGTGTTGATTTTTGTGATGCTAAACATTGAAATTGCTATGTATAATGTACAGTAAATCATGCATTTTGATAAAGCTAAAAATCAGGTGGTTTCAGGTCTAAGAATTTAGTAAAAACCGTGCTGTTGGCAAAGATCTTTGTATCAGTAATTTGGAATTGAACATATAGGTGGAAAAACAAAAGTAGATTGAATAAATAACATATCTATTTTGATTTATATAAATTAATAATATATATTTTAATACTTTAGTCATAAAAACATGAATATTTTCTATTACAGTACACACTGTAGTTCAGTTATATTGACCCATCTAAGGAATGTAATTGCTGCAGTCTTAAAAAGGATTATTCTGTTTTATAGAAGTTTTGTTCACAGCAAAAAGAAAAAATAGATTTTTACAGAGCCATTTTATACATCCAGACAGACCTCTAGAGAAATTTTTAAATATTGTAGAAACTTAAAGTAACTGATTCTATTACTTTCTTATAGTAACTAATATAGAAATACACATTCAGTTTAAAGTTTTGTAGAAAACTTTAAAATGCACAAAATATTTGGGCAGATTATTCTGTTCTTTGTCAGATTCTGGTCAGTGCTAATAATACATTTTTTTATAAGCAAAATTTTTGTGACCACAGTATTAAACAGTGTGCAACTGTACTTTCACTGAAAATTTTTGAGAACACATGAATAAGCTCTGGTGACTTAGCAGCATAGTCTCTTCATATTTGACCAACTTCTGAAGCCCTCCAACAGCCAAAGGTATCGCTACATTTATTAGTTTGCACCACATAAAGTTTTGATTAAAAAAAATAAGGACTTCAGGAGTTAGCCACCAGTTAATTTTTAAAGATATAATGAGTGGAACAAGGGAATTGCTCAAAAGTGTTTTTCATTTTGCAGCCTAACAGCATCTCCTCTGACTGCGTTAGGCAGACTTTCAAAAGGAAAGGAGAGAAAACTGAAACAAGCTCTCTTTGTTCTTACGTATGTTAAGAACTGGACAGAGCTTTATTATTGCTTCAGAAGTTACCTTCCTAGGACATAGTTCCATCACAGCGAGGTTCTTCTTAGGAAGTAAATGGGGATGTTCGTTTCTTTTCTCTGGCTTGAGGCCGAAGTATATAAAGTGCAGCAAATGCAGATCTTGCTCGATGTCTCCCACTGGCTCTCTTTGTGACCAAGGGCTACAGGACTGGGCCCAACTGTCAGGTGGGATTTTTAAGTTTAGCACGTACTTTATGGTAAATGTGCATTAGATATTCTGCTATTTTGCTGCTATATTTTTCTAACAGCTACATTATTTAGTTTCATATAAAATTTCGTAGATGGTAGACACTAATGCAAGTAATGCCTATGTGTGTGTTTGGAAGAAGTTTCTTACTCTGTTTCTATTGCCAAAAATAGTTAAATACCTCAGTCAAATTCAGAATGTCATTTTGGTACTCTACTGGTCACACAAGCTGTTATACGCCGGTCAGAAGATGTGTCTTTCAGTTTCTATTTAACTTTCCTTATGTCAGTGTTTTGTTTGTTTTCCTCAAAGTTTAATAAATGTATTGTCTTTGATCTATACTGGTATAATGTCTTTACTGCAGATAATTAATTTCTTTATGGAAAATAGAGAGTTTATTAGGAGAAATCAGGTGTTTCTTACTGAATATAGCATGCAGCTTTCCTTAGAATACAAGCAATGCCTAGTGAGATCAGTGTTCTCATTGACTAATATGTATTCAGTTAAAAATAGGAACAGAACTAAATTTATAGAAGGAGATAGGACATGCTGTATCCAGAACTGGCCAAGATGTGTTACTACTTTAGCACACCAGTTTACCTTTGGCTGGACCAGCCTGTAGTTGCAAACAAATAGGTTGTTTGTGCTAGGTCAAGATTTACACCTACAGATGAATGCACAAAGAGGAAGGCAGGAAAGAATGCCAGGAAGCCTGCCTGGATGAGCAAGGAACTCCTGGACACACTGTCAAACAGAAAGAAACTCTGCAAAGAATGGAAGATAGAACAGCTAGAGTGGGGGTCAGCAAGAGACCTGGTTAGAAAAGGTAAAAGCTCAGTTAGAATTAAATCTAGCCAGAGAGATCAAGGGAAACAGCAAAAGTTTCTACAGGTATATTAGTGGTAAGAAAAAGATCAGGGAAGGTCTGAGACCCCTCAGAAAGGAAACAGGTGAACTGGTGGCAAGTGGTATGGAGAAGGCTGAGGTTCTCGATGACTTCTTTTCCTCTGTCTTCACTGGCAAGGGCTCCAGCCACACTCACGAAGTCACAGAAGACAATGCCAGGGGTTGGACAAAAAACTGCCCATTGTAAGTAAAGATCAGGTTTGTGACCATCTGATGAACCTGCAAGTGTACAAGTCCATGGGACCCGATGGGATACACTCACAGGTACTGAGGGAACTGGCGGATGAAGTTGCTAAACCCCTCTCTATCATATTCCAAAAGTCAGGTCAGTCCGGTGAAGTCCCCACTGACTGGAAAA
>NW_009716452.1:0-1565 GCF_000703405.1 Apaloderma vittatum
CTTCCCCTTCCCCTTTCCCTTCATGTTCAGTGTAGGAAGGAAGCCGTCACTTAATCTATTCTCCCACCCACTTTCCTCTAGAGTAGGAGTAAGCAGGCACAAAATCCTAGCTGTTATTTCACCCCAGAACCTAAAGTGCCTTAGATAACCTGCAAAGAGGAAAGCAATCCTTGCTCCACTCGTCTCAGACATATGTAGCCTAGGTCACAACCTAGGGAAAGTTCCTTAGGTACCAGCCTTTAAAGAGTAACACAGAACATCCATTGCTGAAAAAAGACATCTGCAACCTTTGGATTATGTAAAACAAACATCTGGCAGCCATGGCTTCCTCTTAGCTTTGCTGTTGCCTGTAGTAAATGGAAGTCTCAGCTCCCACAACTGTCATTTGGCTCCAGCAAGCACTATGACTCCCTTTCTGTGAGAAATGAAGAATAACCTGGCTAAATCCCAGTTTCAGAGCTAGCAAACACCAAAGGTCCAGTCCCTCCTGCTGTTGCTAAAAGCTGGCTCCCCACTTCCAGGGATTAGCAAACTATGCGGACATTCTTAGGAACTGAAAAATCGACAGACTTCTGCTTTGCACGCTCGCAGCAGAAATAAATAGAGCTGCTCCCCATTTTACTGCCACGACCACCTATTTTCAAAGCCCTGGAGAAACAACGATATCAATATCAAGCAAACTTTTCATTCTCGTCTTTTGAATCTTGCTGTATCTCAAGTGAACACGTGGAATCTTCAGGACTCTGGACTAAATTATTTCTAAGCAAATAAATACACAATCATCCTATAATAACAAGCTAAATCCAGAGACCTAGCACCCAATAAAAGCAATGAAAAAGGCATCAGTGTCTGCAATAGCTTTCTGGAGTCCCAATACATTCTCAGAGAAGGATATGGCCCTGCTTCACACTGTATTCCCATAATCAATCCCATACCAGAAGTCCCCACTGAGCCAGTAACAATACACACTGTATATACTGCCCTTCTAGTGTCTCTTTTGTCTCTGCCTAAGGAAAATACACTGATTCTGCTGACAGTAAAGACTCTGTAGCTCCAGAGCTGAAAACCAGAATTTTCTCCAACTCAAACACAACTATGTTAAAAGGGAGAGAGAATATACAGGGTGAATAGTGTGTTTATCTCAGTTCAGCTATATCCTTTCTCACCTCAACTGCTCTCTGAGAGATGAAAACAGTTTTACCTCTGAGAGGTAACAGGCAATTACTAGAGAGCCTCTTTTAAAAAGGGGTGCTACAGACTCACTCTGAAAGTTTCTTAAACCCCAGAATGAAACAGGTATCTCTACTTTCCAGAAGAGAAATAAAGTCTTACCTACCTCATGGCCTGGATAATAAATCTTACGAGGAGTGATTGAGGGAGCTGGGACTGCTTAGTTTGACGAAGAGGAGGCTGAGGGGGGACCTCATCATGCTCTACAACTACTTGGAAGGACATTGTAGAGAGGTTGGTGCTGGTCTCTTCTCACAGGTCATTAGGGATAGAACCAGGGGGAATGGTTGCAAGTTGCAACAGGGCAAGTTTAGGCTGGACATTAGGAAGAAATT
>NW_009716452.1:1596-13752 GCF_000703405.1 Apaloderma vittatum
AGAGTGGTCAGACACTGGAATAGACTGCCTAGGGAGGTGGTTGAGTCGCCGTCACTGGATGTGTTTAAGTGTCGTTTAGATGTGGTATTGGGTGATATGATTTAGGGGTGAACTTGTAGTGTAGGGTTAATGGTTGGACTCGATGAGCCCAAGGGTCTTTTCCAATCTGAACTGTTCTATGATTCTATGATCCAGGTTTCCTCAAACCTCAGGATGAAACTTCCTGTTTCCTCCTTTTAATTTTCAAATTTTGTAGCATTCAGGCAGAAAGAGCCCGTGGTATCCATCTGAGGTCATGAAGTGACCAGTGAGCTCTGTGCCATCAGTTTTACTATTTTGGGAATTCTCAATAACTGAGCTTTGGCTTCAAGGACCCATCTGCTACCAAAGCAGCTATCACTGCTGGTCTCTAAATTTGCTAGCTAAAATCAGTCTGTCTGTAAATACAGGTACTCACTATAAGTAGTCTACAAGGGGCTATAGAGCTGGTAGAACTACAGCAAGAATCACAAAATCTGTTTTTTCTGTCTTTCTGAATGTACACATCCACCTTCCCTCACTAGTCTTCAAGAACATTTTAATCAATATATCCATTATTTGGTCACATTTATATATCTACACAGTTAATGGGGCTAACAGAACCAGCAAAGCTGTGGTAGTAATATCTGCTCCTATTAAAGAGCAGGATAAGTCAAATGCAGTTGTTGAAGTAGTTAACACGGTGATTAGTGGAGGTAGAGTTGGTTTTGCTTATTATACAAGTTCACCTTTGACATTTCTCAGTGCACAGTCTGTCTTTTAAGATAAAACTTGGTGATCTACTGCAACAATGACAATAAAGACCCTGTTACCAGTGTTGAACCAAAGGGCTTTGCACTGTATGTACAGTACAAAATACACGCATAGGCCTGGCAGCTGCTAAACTCATTGATATATAACACCAGTCCCAAAATAGTGATATTTCACTTCTGGAGCTTTATAAATTGTTAAAGAAATAAAATCTGCCTTTGGGAAATAATGTTTCTTTATGTATCATCGTACTCATTCCCTCCCTTCTCCCCTCTCTTAAAGATTAAAACAAATAGTGTTGAAGATATAAATCATGCCTATTGGCACTGGAAAGCCCTCAGAGATCTTCCTTCTGTGCCATTTCAGTAGACAGAAAGTCTAATGTACAGAGAGGTGATGCTGCTTTATTTTTTTTAAGCAGACAGTCAGAAAAACATGTCCCTCCTTGATCTCTTCCATGTACATCAAAGTCTCTTCAATCATATTAAAGTCACAGCACATGCTCCAAGTGGTTTCAAGGAAAGTTGCTGGGAAATGAAGCATGCTTGGGAATTTTAGCTATCGTTGTCTTTTGTGGGGAGGCACATCTTGAAACACCATTTAAACACTGTAGGCAATGCCAGTAATAGGACTGGACCACTCACTCTGTTCTGAAATGTATATTGTTTTGAAAACTCATTTGCAGAAATTGAACCTCCATTGCTTGTTTTTCACTGAACACAGGATTGACCAATCTGTAGCTGGATAAGGGATAATCCAAGAATTGGATTTGTAGCATGAAAATTCAAGCTGAGAATTTCAGTAGTTCATTTTAAATTGTTTTTCTGCTACTATCCCTGAGGGTAAACTCTCTTCTTAGAAATTGCTCCTCATTGTTGCAAACATTGATCAAGCATTTCTGAAACATATACCCACTTCCATTTTTCAGTAACATGAACTGCCTCTTTTTCACCCACCCATCATTTCTTAGCCTCATTTCCTTTGCTTTCCCTCCAAGAAATAGGGATGGAAACTTAGTTTCCTCACAGCTTCTGAGCTCAGTAAAAATGAGCTTTACATTAGAATTTCCATCAGTTACAGCAAATTCATAACCAACAAGAGACAGCATTCTCCTTGTTGTTTTCTTTTTCTTTCTTTCTCATTGCAGGAAAAAAAACCCAACAACTCAAACTGAAAAAAAAAAATAGGAAAAAAACTAAGAATCTCTAATGAGAGATCAGAAAGTTACTTTACTGATAAAAGCAAGAAATTAAAATAACTATTTGTAGCCTGCATTTTTTCTTTTAACATTTCACTGTGCAATCAAAATAGAATTCCACTCCATGTTATCTTGCTTTCCACCACAATTGCTCTTCCCAATGGAGAGTCACTGTTAGAGGAAACATAGATGGTACAGAGCCACCATAGCCTACCTTAGCATATTTGAAACACCCCTGGGCAACAGATAGAAGCACTATAAATTAGCTGATAGAGGTCTGAGCCCTTGAATCCCACCTGCTTAACTGAGTACGTGGAGAGCACATCAGTATTGGCGGCATTACAGCATGTGCGTAGTTAAGAACATGGAAGCATTTTTGCAATATTGGAACATAAAAGAGAAAAAGATATCCTGCTTTATCACAGTAAATTATATCGCTTTGATCTTAGGCATATTTAGGCCTTTGTAGGCTTACTCTACTAATCTCCAGTTGAATAGGCGTGCACTGGATTCCCATTCCTGCGTCAGCCGGGGGAACACAGTCACTGCAGAGTGGGACTGAGAGTCTGTGAGACCCTGCAAAGAGGTTTGGGAGTTCTGCTCCATGTTCTGGCACATGTTTTGTTCTCCAGCTGAGCATCTTTCACAACTGCTCAATCCACACTCAAACACATCCCAAGCCTGTTCTTCTCGCCCACTGACAAAGGTACCTTTAAATAATTTTTGCTCAGCCGTTTGAGCTGTGGTTTACTCTGCACTTGCCCCTGAATCAGCATCTGCTGCCATCATATAATACAGGTACAGACCTCATCCAAAAGAGGCCGATCATATCACATCATCTGGCCTGGCATTTGTCTGTCACGCTGGGGCAGGGAATGTGATACCAAGCTGACAAAAAGCAGCACACGGCCCTACCTGGAGAGCCCCTTTGTTCATCTAAGCCTCCCCTGCTGCTTTTGTAACTCCAAATGGATTTCTGATTCCCTATCTCTTCGCCTTTTCCAGCCAAATGGTTTGGTCAGATCACAAGACAGCAGGTGCTGCTCCGCTCAACATTTGCACCTTCCAATCCAAACACACCTCTCCCTACCGACCCTTAAAATCAATCAAAGGGACTTATCAGTTTGTTTTAAGCTTTGATGTTTGTCTGGCGTTTGTTTATCTAGCAGTTTATTCCTGGGAGTATGTTCTTGACATCTTGGAGTAGGTGGTAATTAGCAACAAGGAAGAAGGGCTGAGATAAGAAGTGGAATTTGAAAGTGGTGATACTCGGGCAGGCAGCTGCGCCACATCCCCTCCTGCTTTCGTCTCAGCCGTTGGGTTGAGCCAGAGACAGCAAAGGGATGAAGAGCAGCCGCCATGCCCTTTCAACACACACCAGCTGGCCATGTTGTGCTGCCTGGCCTGGTCCTCTCCGGAGAAGAAACCTGTGAGGGCCCACTTCGGCCCCCTGCCGTGCCACCACCCCCTCAGCTTCACAGGCAGTTGTTAGACCTGCCTCTGAAGAGCCCTTTTGCCTGAACAGACTTTCTACCTGCTGGTTTTGCCACAAGAGTGATTTGCTGAAAAGAAGGCCTGAGGATCATGTCTCGCCATTGCGTGACGTCCGATATATCCGCTGCCTTCTGCTAAGCGGCATGTAGAGCAAAGATGGGCTAAACTGCTTCTACAATAGGAGGAATAGATGCTGTCATGTCTTTGCATTTAAGGCATTGACTACACATACACAGAGGGACTTATGTATGAAGATGGCATAAATAAGCCCTCTCATACCCGCCCACCATATGGACCACCTGCTCTACTCATGCACACACATACGCAGAGAGGCAAGGAGCAGTGAGAGAATAGAACAAAAAAATTTTGCTCCAAACAGCCTTGGACTTCACACATGTTTGAAATATGAAGCCAGGCCTGGACCTGAATCTTGCAGATGGCCCATATCTTTACAACCTTCCCAATAGAATTCCATACAATAACATAAGATTTTAATTGCATTTTTGAGTACATTATGTGAAAGCAAAAGCATACTAACCTACCCTCACACTGCACAGCCTGCAGGATTCATGTAAGTATACATTGTAAGCTCAGGAGAAGAAGGCACTTGCAACTAGGATAGTCCTGAGGTACCCTAAAGTGCACAGAAAGAAACTTACTCTGTACTGGCTTGTGGAGCAAAGCCAGAGTGCAGCGAATAGTGTAAACCCAAAGGGTTTTAGAGGCTAGCTGAGATAAAAAGCCTGCTGGACTGAACTGGGCCACAGAATTATTTCCTCAATTCAATGAGTGAGCTTTAAGAGCTAAAAAGGAGCCAAGCATGTTTGGGGACAACCCAACTCATGATTTATCTTATAAGCAGGCAAGACCAGGATTTCATTTACAACAATCTAATCACAATCAAACCATACTTGCACTCCTCTGTTTCCAGGATGGGAGCTAGTACTTTTATGTCCAAATTTTTGTTATGATTATTATATTTCTCAAGGTTCCAATACAATGACTTTTTTTAAAAAAAAGATGAAGAAGAAGCCTTTACCAGAAAGGTTTGGTTGGGGTGCTGTTTGTTTGTTTGTTCTGGGGTGGTTTGTTTGTTTGTTTGTTTATTTGTTTTTCCCAGGGGAAAATGATGCATTGATTAACCTGAAGACCTACATGGCAAAAATTCTCTGCCTTTCTCAAGAACAGCTCTGGGTAAACTATTTCATCTAGCTATACTAGGGAACGATGCCGTGGGAGTGCGTGAGCTCACTTGGCAAGGCACTCTCTGTTCGAATAGTAGATGACTTCACTCTCATTATGCACATAATCTTTTCCTACATAGTGTACATCAAACCAAAATTATATTGCACATGTTAAGCTTGTAAGTGCACCATTTGATAATGATCACATTGCTTGTGTCCCAAGGACATTACGAAGGGGATATTTCTGCCACTGCTTATGATTCTGTACATTGCCAGTAAGCAGCAACATTTTAGCTGCATACAGAGCAAGGCTGAAGCTGCATACAGTAAGAAGACAGTACTTAGTAAAAGACAGCCTCAACTTTGAGGTAAATGCCTTTTATGCCAATTTTTGCTCAATATCAGTATCTCCACTTAGAAGTAACACGTCTCCATTGCTAAATATCATGTATAAACATAGTTTGGATTGAGATGATGCCTCTAAAACACTGTAAATACCTGTCATTAGATATTGGGTTACAACCATTTGTTTCTAATAGAACTCTTTTCCTGTTTGTGTTGATATACCATGTAAGTGTCAGAGTATGAACAGATACAATCCTGCCTCACATGTAGGAAGACAGTATGACAATGCAGAGTTCATGGTACTGAGAATATTAAGCCCTTTTTTTTACTCTGTTAGACCTCAAATGTTGCAAAAAACTAGCAAAGAAAAGCAATAAAACCCTCAGCAACATCAGGCATTTGCATTCTGTATAGCCTTTAGAACATATGAACATATGTTCGGTTTTGTTCTATACAAAACTGAGCAACATTGTCCACTCTCTGTTCCAATGTTTGGTGTCAACAGAAGTTTAGGATCTAGTTCTAGTCCCAACTGAAGTCATGGGAATTTTTTACTTGATGTTAATGGGAATTGGATCAGGTCAGTAACTGGAGATGCTGAAAAGAATCCCAGATGCTGCATAACAAATGAACTATACACTGAGGTATTCCCTCTGTTCTGGGAAGCTGCCACTGGGAATTGCTGCTACCTTTCTGTGGAAATGCTGTGAAAAAACGGATGTCAGATGTCAAAGCTGCCAGCCCCACAGAGAGTTTTAGTGACACAGAAAACTCTTAAAAATCTAAACAAAGAAGAGCCCCACCACTAACTATTTGGGCTTTTACTATTTGGGGAATAGAGACACTTGAAAACAGCAAATCATGCTGTTAATATTTAAAAATCTGTCCTTGGATAGAGCAGGTCAGCACAATTTGAATCTCGTTCCCTGAACAATAGTGTGAGACAGAATTCTTCTGCTCTTCTCATGTCAAATTTAAAGCAAAGCAAAGCATGTCTTTATTCATCAAGTTTCCGTATTCTTTGCCTAGTAGTTTCCACACCTGTTGCAAATGTACTTTGCATGTCTTTTACCTTCTTCCTCAAGCTTTGCAAAGATGCCAGGCATTCTGCCGTAACGTATAGCATTCACCTCCTGTTAGCATTAAAAATGTGCATCCACATCAGATCCAGTCACGGTATTGATGTGCAGAGGCAGAACCACAGTTACAGAAGAGGATGTAGTGATTCACCATTTCTCGAAAAATGACTCAAAGAGGAAATTATATGCTCTGAAATGACATACCTCACTGCAACCTGTTGTGACCATGCCCGCCTGCCATACCATATTCTTCCTTTGCCTTCAAAATTAGACAGACATGCCAGGCACACTTCAGGTACAAACCACTACAAAGGCAGTGAGCTTCCTCTTTGTCGTCCATTCTTTACACAGCTGACACCTCCCAAAGCCTTCTTACCACAATGATCCAATTCAGTGTCACTAGAGACACACAAGTTCAAGTGCCTAAGTATGGGTGTGAGAAACTAGCTTAAAATGCACATAAAAATTAGCAGAAAAAAGCAGGGACTATGAAAAGAAAAAAAAGTGTGCCTGATGTGAATTATTTACTTTTCTACATTTATCATTGCTGTTGAATAGAATAGGAATGAATCCTTTGCTAGAAATTTTTCTTAAAATTGCTGGTTGTGGCAGGAAGCTTTTACATCAGAGTATAGACTCCTTTTCTACTCTAACCCTACAGCATGAGATAACATGATTTTGTAATTAAATTATAAGTCTATTCTTAGCCATCTGCTATAGACTTTCCACATCAACTTGCATAAATTGCTTTCCTTTCTTTGTTTTTGAAAAAAGCCTTCTACCTTGTTCATTGTGAGAATGAGCAGAAATCAAAGGTAGCACAGAACCAGTGAGCAATCACCCATACAAGACAGAGCCCTGAAAAGACTAAGCCGGTCTTCTACTAATGCACAACTGCAGTTCAGGAAAAGTTGTTGGCTGCTAAGTAGAAGTATTTGGTTATCTAATGCTAGTTGCTCTGCACAGTTTATAGAATACAGACTTCAGCTATTTTTGCTGAGAATAGGGTAGCAATATTTATCTTTGCATGTTTGTGGGGACATCAATGAAACCTTGACATTTTGCTGCATTGAGAGAAGCCTGAGGTTTCCCCACTCAGACATCTTAAAAAACTAACAATGAAAACCACACTTGCAAGTTTTTTATTCTTCATCTCACTGCAAAAGAAAATTCATTATAACCAGATTTTTTGCAAGCACAGTGAATTTTGCTTCACTGGCTGGAGTGAATCAGTGTTTGCTTACAACATCAAGGCTTTAAATACATAGCAAGGTTTAATACACAGTTCTTGAATAGGTAAAAAAATAACTAAAATGTTAATTAAAGATAAATTCTCATTTCCAAATTCTCATAAAACCCCACAAAGCTACTCTCATGGTGCACATCAGGATTTTTCTTAGAAAACTAGTAATTTATTCTGAAAGGTTAGAGGAAAATTATTCAGTCTTTTTCTACACCAGGTCTCTTGCTGTGAAATAGAGACCTCCTTTGCTCTTCCATTTTCCCAACGGTTTCTCTGTTTAAACTCCAGTTACTTTGGAATGTGTACCTTTTCCATAGTAGTTAGCATGTTACGACTCACACTGAGTGACAGATCCACGTGGTTTCATAACAGCAACAATAGTGAGTTCTCAGGTGTTTCCAAAGAGCCTTAAAGATAAACTTTTAGCTAAAGCTAAGGCTCTTATCTTTTGCTCTAGAAAAATGGTAAATGTCTACCCTGGAACTGCCCTACTAGCTCTGGGTGAGTCTTCTCACTCAGCTAAATTTAGGATGAACTGATTCTTTGCCCAAGCAGCAAGCATCTCACAAGAACTTTACTGGGGGATAAGGACTTTGTGAAATCTTAGTATGTTTGGAAAATCATTAGAAGACTAAAGCAACATGCTTTCTTAGCAAAGTCCCAGTATAAACTGTGGCAGAGGGAACCGATATGAGGGTTCTTGTAAATGTCTCATGAAAGGCTTATACCGAAAGCCTCTCAGATATGTGCCCTGTCAAAGAGGACAATAACCATGAGAAGACAGGAGAGCTTATGATTTTATGTTTTCTTCATAGTTTTGCAGCATTCTGGTATTTTATAGCACTAACAAAATATGACATTTGGCTTTCTCATGAGACTTTGTTTCCCAGCTTGTGGAAATACCACAAAAGTACCAGATGACATGATATCTGGCAATATATATGGTTCACTTAGGCATTAAAAAGGCCAATGAAAATCATAAAGCAACTCACATACTGAGTTACTCAATTATACATCTAGTTGATCCAATTTTTTTTTCTCCTCTTTCCTTTCTGGCTGTATCTCTTTTTGATCTCGTAGGGCTGTGCACAGAGCCCTAGAAAGATTTGAACAGGAAGAACCAGTCTTGCTCACACATGCAGAAAACCTGATTCAAGGATCAGTTTTAGCCAACTAGCTATGACAATGGCCAATGTCCATTAACAGTGTAATGCCAATAAGCAGATAATCTAATTGTCAGAAAGAAAAGGTTAACCAATCTACAGTGCTCCTCTCTCTCTGTTACTCTTCAGTCTGGCACTAGAGTCTCTAGCCACAGACACAGAAATTGTTCTGTAATGACAGGCATCACCAAATATAAACAGCTTGTAACCCTAAAATTAGACCCACTAGCTCTCTCTTGGTTTGGGGATATGTTTTATTATAACTTCCAATGGGCAAGGAAACTCTAAAGTTAATTTAACCCATTACAAGAGCCTTTTATCTAATGGTTGGGCCTGTTGCTTTATGTACACTCTCTTCATTCTTATGAGGAGCACTGCCAGCACAGAAACAGAATTTAGCTAAAGCTAGTTGAAATTTTTCCATCTAAAATACATTCTGGCAGATAAATAGACTTCTTGATTAAGCAAGATTTTTACAACTGATGTTTCTCCCGTCTTAAGAAAACCTCAGCTTTCAGGGGACAAACGGAAGAACCATTCAGCAACAAAATTAACTTGGAATAATTTTCAGGTTTCAGCTGCAAGGCCTCCTGGCCCAAGACTCGTACAACATACTATATGGGTAAAGAAGGAAGAGATACTGTGATTCCACTCCTGGAATGCATGTTAGTGAAAAAATCTGCTGAATAGCAATACAGCTTAGGCATAAAACACCCTGACTACAAGTATTGTGATGCATCACAGTAACATATATTTTCTGTTTCTCAGTCTAAAATTTTCAGTCATTTCGAGTGTCATTAAATTTTGAAATGCTGTCTGGGGAATAATCAAGAAAAGGAAACACAGTTAGTTGCAGATTTTGCCTCAACCTAGGAACAGACTGATATCTTCAAAGTTAGCTGTACATGTCTGAACCCTGGTCATTCATCTTTAATAATTATACATTTAGGGCCTGATTTTTACACTTGTGTTTGGCTTTCTTGTTTTTAACTCTGAAATTGAAATTAGCTGAAATAGTTGAATAACAAATTTATATTTATTATTTAATTAATTTTATGCAAATACTTCCTCTTTGACAGGACTATATTCATTCTGTCTTCTCACATGACCACCATTACTGGAGGCATATAACAATCTTAGCAGTACTGCCAGATTCTGTTAATATGTTTAATTTATTCTTGCATAGACTGGATATAAAGCTGAATCTCTCCCACAAAAACTGAGCAAATTCCCTTCATTTTTCTGCCCGTTCTATATTTAGTTTAAATGTTAACATTGACTGAAGGTCAAGATACTTGCTCTGACATTCACAAATGGGTGAAACTGATGACACTCTATTAAAACTGCTAATTAGGTAAAAATTTAGGTGGGAATCATGTTTGTACTTGGGTCACAGAGAAATCTGGAAGGCTCAGGGAACCTTGCACCAAGTATGGAACAAAATGGCACCTCCTGAGTCGTGCTGAAATCCCTCGTACCCAGGAGCAGCACACATCTGGCAGTGATGAGCGGCGAATGATGGGATACCTTTTCGTGCTCTCTCCTCTTAAGCCTACCAGAAATTCTACAAGTGGCTTCTGGTTCTCATGACTGTTAGAAATAACAGTACACAGGCAGAAAGAGTATTTCTTCAGATTGCAATCCAACAGTTTTTCCCGGGTCATTTTATCAGCTTCTCTTTCTCCTTCAACTTCCTGAAATAAAAGGCAAATATAATATTTAATGTGCTGCCACAGAAGTAAATGAGGGCAGAACTCCAACTAGATTTCACAGAAGTTTGCTGAGCCCTAGTGTATCTCCAGGCATATGAAACTCTGTGCATTAAAGTCATGCATGTATGGCACTCACATAGACTACTTTTCCAATTTCATGTTGCCTCTGAATACTCTAGTCACAGAGCACCAAAGTAGAGCCTGTTGGAAATCTTTCAGTTCAATTTTTGGGAACTTGGTTGCTGAGTTTTTTCTTTAAAAAATCCAACAGATTCCTTGAAACCAAAACTATTTATATGAGTTTTCACTAAACTTGTTTTAGGAAAAGTTTCTCAGGATGATGATCAGTTTTTGGTCAAAATGTTAAGGGGGAGTTGGCAGAGAGGGAGAAGGGGACAAATAGCTAGGAACTACTGTGGAAACTCTCCCCCAGGCTGCCCTTTTGGTTAGGTCACCTACCAGAGTGTGGGAAAATTTGAGTTCATGTTTCAGTTCTACCTGCTTCAAAATAGGGACTTGGACTTACATTTCTTAAGTCTCAGGACAGTGTCATGTCCACCACGGGAACTGTGCCACAGGAGCACTCTCTGGAGTGCTAACAGCTGTTCTGTTCTGTGTACAGAATCAGTTTTCATTGGAATAGTGGCTTGAAGCTGAGTCTCCTACATTACTGTCTGTTCTATCGACTTTTAACTAGCCTAGAGGAGGACTCTGTAGCATAAAAAAATTTAAAGGACTGGGTTTCATGTTCATGCAGAATGGCAAAAAGAACGTGTTACAAACATTTTTAAGGAAATAATAGAAATGCCACCCATCTAGTTGTATTTCAGGAATGTAAGGTCTAATGGATAGCTACAAGATGCTTCACTTTAAATACTAGCTTCGTTGTAGAAAACTTCTGAACACAACTCCTGAATTCAATAAATATGTCCTGGTCCCTAGCATCATTATTTTCTGCCTGGATGTATTCAGTACTGTTTTGTGTTTAACTTTACAGTACCTGCAAAACAATGCTGAAAGAGGAGATGCAGGAGGAATCCAGGCCAACTTTCTCCTGGGTAACTGTCATGGCTGTAGCACCAACTTACAACTCAGCCAAATTATGCTTAACTTCCACACAAAGGCGCATTGCTTAGGCACATCTTCCTACACCTACTCTGTACTTCTGCCCATCCTTTTGTAGAGATTTTAGAGCTATGGATAGGCAGATCTATTAAATGGCTCAGCAGAGTATTTAGGACTAGCCAGTGGCCAAAGCAAATAATAGTTTTGCTGCTCTCAGAGGCACTGAGGAAATATTCCAGTAGCTGTATCCTGTAATTGTGATGTAATCCTCTTGCCACAAAAAAATTATTAACATAGAGAAATTCACTTAACACAACAAATATAATGCTTGAAAGAAATATCTTATTTAACTGTCACTTTCATATCTTTGTCTGGAACAGTGATGTTTAACTCCAGAGATGGAAAAAAGAATTCATCCTAGCTCTGCTGAAAAATGGATCCTTAGGCTTCTGTCTACAGGGTCATGGTCAACTTTTGGCTAGAGATACTGCACTTTGAAAGAGATCTCCTGATTAGCTTCTTCAGGCAAGGAATCCTCTCTCCCTTAATCTAAAACTCTCAAAAATAGTAGTCAATTCCTCCTCACCTTTGTTGCTGCAATAGCACCATTACAGAGAGATTTCATTTTCGTTTGTCCTGTTTTTAACTTACACATGGCTGTCAAAAGGAGACATTGGAAAAATTGGAAAACACTGATATTTCAATCCAAACTATTTTCATTACTGGGAAATTTTAATGCATATAAGAAATTCAGGAGTAAATGTATACATATATATATATGTATCTCAGCATTCTAAAAATTGATCATTATTGCAGTGAGGAACACTAAGACAGCTCAACCTCACCAAACACAACCACCTTCAAAACGGGAAGGTTAGGGAAAG